>NC_090028.1:23776326-24036326 GCF_037176765.1 Anolis sagrei
TTGAACTTCAGATGCTTCACAATCTGCCTTTGGTTCCAGCTATAATTCATTTATTTCCCCAATTTGCTTGCCATTCAAACGTCCTCAAACTCAATGCGCTAATAAGCCACTTGTTTCTTCTGGTGCGAAATAGGCGGCGAGGCGGAATGGGATCCCGACGTTGACACTTGACGGATTTTCTACTTTTGCGCTATCTGTTTTTCTCGACAGCTGCTAACTGTTTCTGGCCAAGGAGAAAGGTTGTCGAAGGCTCAACAGTGAGTGAAATGGATGAGAAAAGAACGGCACACATCGTCAGATCTATGGCTTGGTGGGGCCCAAATGTAATGATTTCCACACATTGCTTTACTTTCACCTTTTTCCTGTCGAGCCAAAAGAAACGCAAAGCTGGAGTGAATGGATGGCTCTCTGCCTGGATGGAGAGGAACTGGAGTAAATATGAATAAGGTAAAGAATGTGCCTTATTGAGAGCACCTGCTAGTGCTTTATGCGCGGTTGTAACAAAACATTCTTGTGCCGAAGAGTATTGGGGCAGCATCCAGAAAAGGGCTTCCGTCCTGAGAAAGGCACACATTGAAAAGGCTAAAAAGGTCTGGGTTCAAGTACGTATAGTGGGACCTCCAATTTTGCAAAGGACCACTGCAAAAAAAGGGAGGGGCATGAATTTCCTAGAACACCTCTTTAGAAATTTCAGGGTTCTCCAGGAGGAATCTATATGGTCACTTTCCAAAAAGTTATGAATGAGCCAAAGCTTCTGAGTTAGCATACAGTATTCTGATCCCTTGACCACTATTAAAAACCCAAAGAAAAGCAAGGTACTTTCTTCTACCACATATAGTGGGCATACGACAAAGCAAAAGCATATTAGAGACTGACATAAAATTATTCTTATTTGAAACACAACAAGATGAGTCCACAGAAGACACTCTGCTGGCTGTTGAATTGGATCACACGTCGGACACTTCCCAAGTGTCTAAGACTGTGTAATGTATCGGCGAATAATGCGTGCAGATCCCACTAAGGTGGCCTTCTGCAGCTGGCAGATGGTAATTTTGTCAGCACCAATTGTGTTTAAGTGCAGGCCAAGGTCTTTAGGCACTGCACCCAGTGTGCCAGTCACCACTGGGACCACCTTGACTGGCTTGTGCCAGAGTCTTTGCAGTTCAATCTTTAAATCCTCATATCGTGTCATCTTTTCCAGTTGTTCCTCTTCAATCCTGCTGTCACCTGGGATTGCGACATTGATGATCCATACTTTTTTTTTGTAACACTATTGTGAGGTCAGGAGTATTGTGCTCCAAAACTCTGTCTGAATCCGGAAGTCCCAGAGGAGTTTGGCATGTTCATTCTCTGTAACTTTTTCTGGCTTGTGATCCCATCAGTTCCTTGTCGCAGGCAGATGGTATTTGTGGCACAATTTCCAATTAATCATCTGAGCAATGGTGTTATAGAATCATAGAATCAAAGAGTTGGAAGAGACCTCATGGGCCATCCAGTCCAACCCCCTGCCAAGAAGCAGGAATATTGCACGGCTCTCACAGTCAGGAAGTTCTTCCTCATGTTCAGATGGAATCTCCTCTCTTGAAGCCATTGCTCCGCGTCCTAGTCTCCAGGGAAGCAGAAAACAAGCTTGCTCCCTCCTCCCTGTGGCTTTCTCTCACATATTTATACATGGCTATCATATCTCCTCTCAGCCTTCTCTTCTTCAGGCTAAACATGCCCAGCTCCTTAAGCCGCTCCTCATAGGGCTTGTTCTCCAGACCCTTGATCATTTTAGTTGCCCTCCTCTGGACACATTCCAGCTTGTCAATATCTCTCTTGAATTGTGGTGCCCAGAATTGGACACAATATTCCAGGTGTGGTCTAACCAAAGCAGAATAGAGGGATAGCATGACTTCCCTAGATCTAGACACTATGCTCCTATTGATGCAGGCCAAAATCCCATTGGCTTTTTTTGCCGCCACATCACATTGTTGGCTCATGTTTAACTTGTTGTCCATGAGGACTCCAAGATCTTATTCAAACATACTGCTCTCGAGCCAGGCATTGTCCCCCATTCTGTACCTTTGCATTTCGTTTTTCCTGCCAAAGTAGAGTATCTTGCATTTGTCCCTGTTGAACTTCATTTTGTTAGTTTTGGCCCATCTCTCTAATCTGTCAAGATCGTTTTGAATCCTGCTCCTGTCCTCTGGAGTATTGGCTATCCCTCCAATTTGGTGTCGTCTGCAAACTTGATGATCATGCCTTCTAACCCTTCATCTAAGTCATTAATAAAGATTTTGAACAGGCCTCTAGAACATGGCCATATAGCCCGAAAAACCTACAACAACCCAAGATGGAAAAAGCTGGTTCTGGAGGCCCATTAGTGCCCACTGTGCATTGGGCTGTGGCATATCAATCACTCTATCCATGTGCCCTTGGGTAAGACTGGGTTCCAGCTACACTTTAACTGCATTGCACAGCATTATATGAGTCTATACTGGTTATATCATTCAGTTTGAAGCTGCGTTATATGGCAGTGTAGATAGGCCTGTGGATGAAGTGGAATTGCTGAACCCTGCTAAAATTCACTTCCAAAATCCCATACCAAATTCCAGCCCATATCTTTAACTGTTTTAATCCGGTGCTTTGTTCTGATATTCAAGCTTGTTCCGTTTTTCTCCCTGGTAGAACAGATCGATTTGAGCTGGACTTGGTTTCGATTCATGCTGAAAGTTTGAACCCTGCCTTGGGAAGATGGTGAGATAGAGATGAAAATGAAACCTTTCACTCAAAAGCAACTTCATTGACTGGAAGCAGTCAGAAGGAAGCTTGAGCCTTTACACACTCATAGGCGACACATACAAACACAACTCTACCCCTCTTGTTTTCACTATCGCATTGAGCAGTTCCCAGTCAGCTTCAGCAAGGATGGCTCCCAATGACCTCCATGCCATCTCCTTGTAGTTGGGTTGGAATGCTGAGATTCGGTTACATTTGGAGCCTGGACACATTTATAATGCTGCGGTAAATGAGCAGGGCAAACTGTGACCCAGCCTGGAAATTTATCGCTTTCTTTATGGCTCTGACAGGACTTGGAGTGAGATGTTTGGGCAGAGGGATGCGGGGAGAGGCAGGTGAGGGGGAGGGATGAAAACAGGGAGGGGGGTTGATGGTGAAGCAGAGATAAAGCAGCTGCTGAAAACTTTGAACTGGAGGCCTGTTGACCACGGAAAAGCTGGAGGGCAGGGATGTTTCACACCCAGGTGTCAATGGCACCAAATGTGTCCATTAATTGAAAGAGGGACTCCATGCTGGGCTTGGGAAGGACAGAGCCCTTGGGAAGGACCACATGGAGTAACAGTCAAAAGCAATATCTGGATCTCTTTTTTTCCAGAGGATGGGACCATCTGTTTTAATTTCCTTTTCTCTCCTGATGAGCTGAATTCTTCAGAAATTATAGAACAGCATGCTGGTCCAGCTAATCTGGCAGGGAAGGAGAGAAGCTCAATCCTTAAGGCTAAATCAGTTCACCTCTCTCTGGGCCTCAAACATGACTTCTCTGTAATATCATCATTTGAGGTTTTGCAGCTTTTGTACAGGGATTTTAACCATTCTCAAAAGTTAGGCTACCCCTCCTCTGGCCAAGTGGTTGGTGTTAACAAGCTTAAGCTAACTATGAGCATATATTTCTTGAACACCATGGGGGACAAAACAGAGCCTTGAGAGACCCCACAGGCCAATGGCCAAGGAGTTGAACAGCACCACCTTCTGAGAAGGAACGGTGTACTGGTACAGCTGTACCAGAAGCTACCACTTTATTTGCCTTGTATTAAGTGTTTTGTTTGCAGCCCAAGGCTTCGGATTCTGCAGAAGGGTGGCTTCCTGTTAAAGTTTGCAGTTATAGGGCAGGCCCCCTGTCCATCATCGTTAAGTTTGGTTCCGCCCCCTGTTCAGGACAATTGTGAAGGGAAGGGAGCCATTTTCATTCAGTCTCAGCAAAGAAAGTCAACGTGCAGGACGTGTACAGACTTTCTCCTGTACAAAGGCTTCAACCCTTAAGACTTCCCGGGGGAGAACAGTCTTAAGAACATCTAAAGATTCCCAAAGGTTTCCAGGGAAACAGCCTTACAGCCCTGAGGAATTTCAGAGGGAATAACAGCTTTAAGCATCAAGAACTCCAGCTAAGTGACTACAGGCCTACTGGTAGGTCCACTCGGTTTTGAGACACAGTTTGGCCCGGTAGTGGATCCACATCAGTTAGGTTTAGGTTCACAGTTAGCCTGGGAGAAGTTTGGAAAGGGATTTTCCTTTAAAGTAAAGGTAACAGTTAGAAGCCACCAGTTGCACAAAAGCCTGGAAGTATTTGTTTAACCTTTTGAAGACAAAAGAAGTTTCTGTTGATTGTTCACCAATAAACGACTTTGTTATATTTTACAAGCCCTCTAGAGACTGTTTATGGTGAAAATCCTTAAGAATTTCTCTTCGGGGCCCCTGGCTTCCCGCTGGGCTAAAGTTACACGTCCTGTATTAAAGGCAATTTATTTCAAGCCCAGCGCGTGACAGAACAAACGGAGCCACTGAAGAACAGCACCTTCCAGCCCCATTCCAGAAAGGCAACTCAGAAGGATACTATGGTTGATGGTATCACAAGCACTTTGATGCATTAATTTGAATTAATGCACTTTAATACCACGTTGGTTGCCATGGCTCAAACCTATGGAAACATAGCATTTGTAGTTTGATAAATTCAAGACTTTGTCAAACAACTAACTGCTATGATCCCATCGCACTGAACCAAGGGAATTTGGTGCTCTCCACTGATAAGCCACGTTGTCCCTGAGTGGAAGTGTATGAGAGGTGATACCACTGAAAAACAAGCAGATAAGGACTAGCAGATGGGAAGTGCTTATCAGTTCTGGCATGAAATCAAAGCCTCTTGTCCATACAAGCTGATTTTATATTTTACATTTCCAGTAAAACTGTTGTCTAGGTTCAGATGCAGCTAAGAAAATATGAGTTACAAAAAAGATCAAAGCCTATCCCTAAGCCCCTGAAAAATGCCCAGCAGAAAGTCAGGAAAAATCCTAATTCCCATCATGATCTAGCAAATGTAACTGAAAATTGAACTTTTTTGGGTGTTAAGCACGTGTCCCATTAAGAAGGGATGGCTGGCTACTTCACCCCTCTCCCATGTAATTCTTTTCTACTATCTGCCAAGACTCTGGCTTTCTTAACAGAAGCTGCTTCCCTGCCTCCCGGCCTGCTGTAATTCTACTTACTCAAGGCTGCCTTGGAGGACGGTGCTCGTTTGTGGGAGTCCTGAGCAGACGGCCAACACCACATTCCTTAGGTCTACATCAGGGGAGGAAAGAAAGCTTAAGGAGTTAAGACAAAGTGCAGGCTTCTTCCTGATGCAATCCAGAAGATATGCTGGAGCCCTTGCTCAGTACGATCCAACCCATCCACCATCAAATGCTCTTGAACAATTTCCATTATAAATCCCAGCAGTGTGTTTTCAAAGCAACTTTCCCCTCCATGCTTTTTTTTCTCTGTTGGAAATAGCAACTTTCTCCAAGCTTCCACTAGTAATTTGTCTGTATGTAATTCAGCTTCCTTACTTTATTGTATGTGTGTGTGTTGGTATGCAATTTTCCTTGACTCTATGTTGTGGGAGGGGCTGCCGACCATGTGACCAGATCTGGGACTATTCAAACTCTGTCTGCTTTCAGAAGTCAGTCAAAACAGAATGCTTTATAGAGAAGAGCCTTAATTATTAGGCATGTTTAGGTTCGGTTGGAATCTTCGTAATTCGGAATAAATTCAGAAAGATTTCCCTTTTGAAGCGATTTCGAAGTTTTTAAGGAAACCAGAAGTCCCTTTGCCCTTCCAAAGCTTTTTCCCACCATTTCTCTTATGAATCAGTAAGTGAGTAGGAAAGGATTCAGTCCCCCCCCCTTCTGTTCCCTGGCCTCAATTCAAGCCAGAGAAGCATTTTTAACCAGAGTGGATAGATTCCTTTCCTTTTCCTCCCGCTTCAGTCTTAAGCGAGAGAAGTGGTTTTAACCAATGTGGATGGATTCCCTTCCTTTCCTTTCCCTCCTGCTTCAGTCTTAAGCAAGAGAACCAGTTTAAATCAGTGTGGATGGATTCCCTTCCTTTTCTTTCCCTCCCACTTCAGCCTTAAGCGAGAGAAGAGGTTTTAACAAGAGTGGATGGGTTCCCTTCTTTTCCTTTCCCTCCCACATCAGTCTTAAGTGAGAGAAGCAGTTTTAACCAGTGTGGATGGATTACCTTCCTATCCTTTCCCTCCCGCGTCAAGGAAAGCTATGTACAGGATGTGTGTAAACTTCCCCTGTACAAAAGCTTCAACCTTTAAGAACTCCAGGGAAGCATCCCCACAGCTTTAAGAATTTCCAGGAAAACAGCCCTAAAGACTAAAGAACTCCAGCTGGAGAACATCCACTGCCTTGCTGGTAGGTCCACTTGGCGTTCGAGATGCAGTTCGACCTGGTAGCAGAACCCACATCAGTAAGGGTTAGATTTCAGTCAGCCTGGGAGAAGTTAAAAAGGGGGATTTTCCTTTAAAGAAGAAGTTATTGAAGTCAGTTGCCTGTCCTTCATGGGCAAGATTAGGAATTCACCAGTTCCCTAAAAGCTTGAAATCATTTGTTTAACTTTACTGAAGACAAGAGAAGTTTCTGTTTGATTGTTCATTAATAAAAGACTTTGTTGTACTTCTCAAGGCATCTAAAGACTGTTTGAGGTGGAAACCTCTGAGAACTTCTCTTTAGGCTTCCTGTTGGGCAAAGGTTACACATCCTGTTTTAAAGACAATTAATTACAGGCCCAGCGCGTTGCAGAACACTGACATCAGTCTGCCTGTCTTCCCAAGAGATTTGCAAGATTTTTCAGAAGCAGTGCAGATGGAATCCTTCCAGGAGTTGAGTGTGACGTCTGTAGACAGTCCACGTTTTGCAGGGTTGGGAGGACAATGGATTTATAAACAAGCACCTTGGCCTCTCTACAGATTGTTTAACAGCATATTGTGAACCAACTTGGGTCACATATTGCAAGAACAATCGTAACTTAATTAACAAATCGAGCTAAGAAGAAGTAGAAACTCCAATATGAGAGCACACAACAAAGCAGCGTTTTCTAATAGTTTGGACTTTTGACCTGTTGTTCCCTGCTTTGATCCTTGGGGAGAATTATTATTATTATTATTATTATTATTATTATTATTATCTCCATAGTCAAATCACATTATTTATTTATTTATTTATTTATTTATTTAAAACACTTATATTCCACCCTTCTCACCCCGAATGGGGACTCAGACACAACATATACATGGCAAACATTCAATGCCTGGATACAATACATAAACATTAAAAACATTTATCTAAATATTAAAATACACCATTTAAAATAACACAATTTAAAACCGTCCTAGCCATCCGCATCAAATCAATTGGCCCTGTCATCTTTCCCATTGTTGCTTCATTGCCCTGTTCTGAAAGCTTGGTCCCACAGCCAAGTTTTTACCATCCTTCTAAAGGACAGGAGGGAGGGGGCTGACCTGATCTCACAAGGAAGGGAGTTCCATAGCCGGGGAGCAATCACTGAGAAGGCCCTGTCCCTCGTCCCCACCAATCGTGCCTGTGACAATGGCGGGACGGAAAGCAGGGCCTCCCCAGAGGATCTTAATCTCCGCGATGGTTCATAGGGGGAGATGCGTTTGGACAGGTAATTTGGGTCAGGGCGGTTTAGGGCTTTATAGACCAAAGCCAGCACTTTGAATTGTGCCCGGTAGCAAACTGGCAGCCAGTGGAGCTGGCGTAACATGGGAGTTGTATGCTCCCTCTTTGCTGCCCCAGTTACTAACCTGGCTGCCTCTCGTTGGACTATTTGAAGCTTCCGAGCAGTCTTCAAAGGCAACCCCTCGTAAATTGCGTTGCAGTAGTCTATTCTAGATGTAACGAGAGCATGGACCACCATGGCCAAGTCTGACTTCCCAAGGTACGGGCGCAGCTGGTACACAAGTTTTAATTGTGCGAACGCTCCCCTGGCCACTGCTGCAACCTGGGATTCCAGGCTCAGTGATGAATCCAGGAGAACTCCCAAGCTGAGAACTTGTGCCTTCAAGGGGAGCGTGACCCCATCCAGCACAGGTTGTGATCCTCTACCCTGTTTGGCCTTGCAACTGACCAAGAGGACCTCTGTCTTGTCTGGATTCAACTTCAATTTGCTCGCCCTCATCCAGACCGTCACAGCGGCCAGGCACCAGTTCAGGACTTGGACAGCCTCCTTAGCATCAGGTGGAAATGAGTGATAGAGTTGGACATCATCTGCGTACAGATGGCATCGAACTCCAAAACTCCGGATGATCTCACCCAGCGGCTTCATGTAGATGTTAAACAACATGGGGGACAATACTGAGCCCTGCGGGACCCCACAGGACAATGGCTGTGAAGCGGAGCAGGAGTCCCCCAGCATTGGAGGCATTCAATGGTGTATTCCATTTTCCAGTGATCTGGGAGTTCGTTTATTGAACTACACATTCACGGTGGACTTACACACTCTTTAATGCACACACCAAATCTATCTTGCTTTCCAGACCTCCACTTTTTTATATACATTACTGTATGCCGCATCTGCGGAAAGGTTTGAGATTTTCCTTAATTGACGCGACCTGTGGCCCAAACAAGGATCACTTTCTCAGTTTTCTTCCCCTCCAAACCCTCTGTCAACAGCTTCTCCAGGCCAACATTAATCTAGTCATTTACTGTGCCGGAATCCTCTTCTTTCTCCCAGTCCTTCCTTGGAGACCAGGCCCGTGTTTCCCCTCCACCGTTGACAATTGCAATGAGAAGCCGGCCTCACGTGGCTTTTAAATAATATCAATTCGTCAGTAAGTGGATACCCTGAGCCTGTCCCTGGATTTCCACGCTGAGATGCTGATGGGTTTTGCATGCCTTTTTCTCCCTCAAGAGGGGGATTTTGCTGTCTCTGGCTGCTAAATATGAGCAGCGTTTTTCAAATTCTTTGACAGAATGCTTTTAACATATCAGGGGGGCTCATAAATCCTTCCCTCCTCCTCCATTGTTCGCTTTTGGACCTTCTCGATATCATAAGTAGGAGCAAATAAGGGGTGTCACAGATGTGTTGTTGAAGGCTTTCATGGCCAGAATCACTGGGTTGCTGTGGAGTTTTTGGGCTGTCTGGTCATGTTCCAGCAGCATTCTCTCCTGATGTTTTGCCTGCATCTGTGGCATCAAAGAGCATGAAAGGCACTGCAGATTAATCCAACCAGAGAAGTCAGCCATAGCAGAGCGCTCAATGAACCAACCTGGACACAGAATACTATCTGAGAACACAGAAATGCTGGACCACTCTCACAACCACCATGTCAGAGTACACAGAGAAGCCACTGAAAGCCACAAGCATGTGGATAATTTCAACAGAAAGGAAGAAACCATGAAAATGAACAAAGTCTGGTCACCAGTATTTAGAAAAAAAACACCAGAATCAGGACAGTAAATAAATAGCAACACTCAGACACAGGGAACTCCAGACTGCAAACAACCAAGTGCCAGTTAACACTTTCCAAACAACAGCAGCCAGGCTTTGTTCCACATTCCAGCTTGTCAATATTGCAGCTTGTCAATATCTCTCTTGAATTGCAGCTGCAAGGCTACTCAATGCTACTCAAGCTTGCCGATTGCAATATCCAAACAGACAGGGGTTCTTTCTCCTACCCTGGACATTATTCCACTCCATTTGCCTCATTCCCACAAACCTTTGAACAAGCCTCTGAGGATGCTTGCCATAGATGCAAGTGAAACATCAGGAGAGAATGCTACTGGAACATGGCCAGACAGTCCAAAAAACTCACAGCAACCTGGTGTCATATATGATTGAGTATCTACCGGAGAGGCCCTGCTCTCAGTCCCATCACCTTCGCAAGCGCGTTTGGTGGAAACGAGGGACAGGGCCTTCTCTTTGGTGGCCCCTCAGCTATGGAACTCTCTCCCAAACGAGATTAGATCTGCCCCCTCCCTCTTGTCCTTCAGGAGGCTAGTGAAATCCTGGTTACGGAACGAAGCATTCCTAGAATAATGGCTGAAACTGATTACAGATCAAAGTGAGTGACCACATATGCAGACTGAATTGAACATGATTTTATTTATTTTATTTATTTGACTTGTATACTGCCACTCCCAATTTGGCTCAGAGCGGTTTACAGCAGTAGATTAAAACAATACAACCAACTTTAAAATACAATAAAAACGAGAACCGACATAGTCCCGAGTTATTCACCCATCGAAAGCTTGTCGGAAGAGAAAGGTCTTATAGGCTTTCCAAAAAGCAAGTAGCTTTCAGATGGTTGGGGTTTCAACTGGCAAGGCATTCCATAAATAAGGGGCCACAACCGAGAAGGCTCTCTGCCTAGTAGAGGACAGATGATAAGTCCGGATGTTGGGGACTTCAAGCAAATTTTGGTCCTCGGACCAAAGTAATCTCTGGGGTTGGTAGGGGGATAAGCGGGCCCTCAGGTACGCCGGCCCAGGCCATATAAGGCCTTAAAGGTTAATACCAGCACCTTGAAAGTAATCCGGTACTCAACTGGAAGCCAGTGCAGCTGTTGTAGAATTGGGGTGATACGACACCTCGCCAGCACCCCGGCGAGAAGATGAGCCGCCGCATTTTGCACCAGCTTCAGTTTCCGGATCACTGACAAAGGAAGGCCAATGTAGAGGGCGTTACAGTAGTCAAGCCTCGAGATGACCATCGCCTGGATCACCATAGCCAGGTCGTTCCTAGATAGGAAGGGAGCCAATTGCCTAGCCTGACATAGGTGGAAAAACGCAGATCTGCTCACAGCAGAGACCTGGGCCTCCATTGTGAGCAGAGGGTCCAATAAGACACCAAGGCTTTTTACAGAAGGTGACGGACGTAGTGTCTCGCCATCCAGGGTAGGCAGCTGGATCTCCCACCCGGACGGCCTAGCCAAAGGATCTCCGTCTTCTATATGTATTTAAATTTTGTATGATGTTTTAACTTGTATTAGTAGCATTGAATCCTTGCTGTAAGCTGGTCTGAGTCCCTCTACGGAGGTGAGAAGATCGGGATATAAAAGTTTTAAATAAATAAATAATATAAACGATTCACAGAAAAGGACAACAGAATGCATCCTGGGAAGGGGTACATTTTTATTTTATCTGCCTGGAATCACAGTCAAATTGAATCCAGTGCATTATTTAAAAAGCAAAGCAAAATAATCACAAAATAAATTGCATCAAGATGGTAAGGTACCCTTGGGTACTTCAGCTATACTAAAAGTATGCAAAAAGTGAGGAAGAGGGGGAAAGATAGATAGGAAGAGAAGACGCCGGTAGGCTGTTAGGAATTGTGACAGTTGGAGTCCAAAACACCTGGACGGTCGAAGTTTGCCTATGCCTGCTTTAAAGTATTTAGAAAGCACAGGTACCCATGCGCCAAAGGTTTAAAAACAGAGTTTCCTAATACAATTTCATGACCTGCTAAAAGTCAGCCTCAAGTGTTCTATTTTCTGTGTGGTTCAGAAACAAAGGAACAACTCCTAGCATTTTAAGTCAGGATTACTTTGCTGCCCAGGAAGGTGAAATGGATTGAAAAACGGATAGAGAACCTCCGTAGAGATAGAGCCAGTCCCACCTCCTCTATCCCTGCTGAGAATCATTAAGATTGGTCTTGAAACGTTGATAGTTGCCACCCGTCTTGACATTTCTTATCTTCTAAGCTGCCCTGCTTGATGGACAGGGTCTTATCAGCACGGCTTCCAGCAGAGCAGAAGGAATCTGAAATGCAAATGAGTTCGCAGATGAACAATCCAAACACGAGGATAATTAACTTGCCATGTCGGCAATCAAATGGCGCACAGAAGCTCCTTTGTGTGGTGTTGCTGAGTTGTTACTGGTTTTTTTTTAAGTGAGCTTTAAAGATTTAGACTATGGGTCTAATTGATGGGGTTGTTTTTTTTCCAGCTAGAGATCCATTCATTGCATGGAAACTTTGGAAGTCAACACTTCTTTACATTCTGTGACTTCAATGAGGATTCTTTCATTGGGTCATAGAATCATAGAATCAAAGAGTTGGAAGAGACTTCATGGGCCATCCAGTCCAACCCCCTGCCAAGAAGCAGGAATATTGCATTCAAATCACTCCTGACAGATGGCCATCCAGCTTCTGTTTAAAAGCTTCCAAAGAAGGAGCCTCCACCACAGAGAGTTCCACTGCTGAATGGCTCTCACAGTCAGGAAGTTCTTCCTCATGTTCAGATGGAATCTCCTCTCTTGTAGTTTGAAGCCATTGTTCCGTGTCCTAGTCTCCAAGGAAGCAGAAAACAAGCTTGTTCCCTCCTCCCTGTGGCTTCCTCTCACATATTTATACATGGCTATCATATCTCCTCTCAGCCTTCTCTTCTTTAGGCTAAACATGCCCAGCTCCTTAAGCCGCTCCTCATAGGGCTTGTTCTCCAGACCCTTGATCATTGTAGTCGCCCTCCTCTGGACACATTCCAGCTTGTCAATATCTCTCTTGAATTGTGGTGCCCAGAAATGGACACAATATTCCAGGTGTGGTCTAACCAAAGCGGAATAGCATTACTACAGAGGGGTCTACAACTTGGATGTAGATTCAAGAAAGTAACTTTTTCCAGGCTCCAGTAAGATACTAGAAGTATTTTCCGGAGGAAAACACTGTTTGATGAACAGTATTAATAGCACCTGGGAATGACTGCGAATGCCCTTATACCTGACAGGATATGGTAATGGCAAAGACATAACCATGTGAGGTTTACTGCAAAGAGGTTGCATCAACCAGTGCCATTGCAAAGGGGTAGCCTCAGACAATGTCATTACAAAGAGGTTGCATCAGCCAGTGCCATTGCAAAGGGGTTGCATCAGCCAGTGCCACTGCAAAGGAGTTGCATCAGCCAGTGTCCCTTACTGATGACCTATCAGCAGGTCATCAGCTATATAAGGAGGATAAAAGAATCCATCTTTCTTTCTCCTGTGTGACTCAGTGTGAGTATCTGCATATGTTGTATGTTACTCTCCTATTTATTTATCGTGTCAGGAGCAACCAGACATTTGTATTACATTTTTAACAAAACAAACAAACAGACAGACAAAACACAAAGTTTGCAAGCTTGGTAGTTGATTAAATGTCCTTTGACTAGTATCTGGCCACTTGGAGTGCTTCTGGTGTTGCCACAAGGAGGTCCTCCATTATGCATGTAGCAGGGCTCAGGTTGCATTGCAGCAGGTGGTCAGTGGTTTGCTCTTCTCCACACTCGTATGTTGTGAGCTCCACTTTGTAGCCCCATTTCTTAAGATTGGAGCTGCATCTCGTGGTGCCAGAGCACAGTTTGTTCAGTGCCTTCCAAGCTGCCCAGTCTTCTGTGTGCCCAGGGGGAGTCTCTCATTTGGTATCAGCTATGGATTGAGGTTCTGGGTTTGAGCCTGCCACTTTTGGACTCTCGTTTGCTGGAGTGTTACAGCGAGTGTCTCTGTAGATCTTAGAAAACTATTTCTTGATTTAAGTCGTTTGGCTGATACCCAAACAAGGGATGAGCTGGAGATGTCACTGCCTTGGTCCTTTCACTATTGGTTGTAACTCTCCTGAAAGTGGATCTGCGAATCTTGATTGTAAATTTGTATATATTGCAATGGTGAAGATTAAAGCCTCTGGCAGGCCCATAGCCAGGATTTCGATTTGGGGGGGGGGGGGGGAGGACTGAGTTTTTTTCAGGGGGGGGGTTGGGGGGGAGGGCTGAGTTTCGGGGGGGATGGCTGAGTCTGAGTGAAAGAGGGTCTACCGTAGCAAACCTTTTGTATCGTTACCCCAATACCCCCATGCATATGGGATATATTGAGCATGGTGACCAGATCATGATATGAATAAACATAACAGTTTATATAATGTACCAGTAAAAGGCCTTTTCGCGAACCACCATGAGAATTTGGGGGGGGGGGGGGCTGAAGGCCCTCAAGCCTCCCCCCCCCCCCCCCGGCTACATGCCTGGCCTCTGGATATTTTGGGTGAAAACCTAAATCCACAAGTTTACTAAACAGTGTGTACTACTGTGTAGATAAGGTCAGATGTTGATAGTTGGACTCTCTTGATAGACAGGAAGAAGCATGTTTTTGCTGTGGAAGGACTCGGCTATATTTTTTCTTGCTTCTGGGACACTTGCTTTCCAGCTTGCAGTGGTTCAGGAAGGTCATGATTTGGAAACTATAAATCACTTCACATACCAGTATCCCAAAACATAGTATCATCTACACCTCAATTGAGAACCTGATCCTGGTGTTTGTTATGCCTCACATTTGGCAAGCGTGAAAGTTGGAGTCCAATAATATTGAGGGGTTTCTCCAGGTTTTCATGGATTTTGGGAAGCTCTCTAGGGTCCCAGCTCTCAGAAAGTGCATTTCCCAACCTCATCCACAGACATAAAATATGTAGAGCCGATGTGAAGATACAAAGCTAGACTTCAATACCGAGCGCAATAAGATGCAGCAAGAAAGCCAGGAGACGTGTCATAGCGAGCACAGCACAGGAGGGACATCAATGAAACTGAAGCCATTTTTGCCAGGAGTTGACTTAATGAAACTGGAAAAAAATACAGAAGAGATAATAAAATGAAATTGAATTTGGAAAGTAAAAAAGGGAAGGTGTCTAATACATCTGGACAAAGCTAATTCAAAGCCCAGATACTGAGGAGAGATGGATAGGTACCTGGAAACACTGATGCTTAATGTGCCCCTTGGGAAGGGGATAGACAGCAACCCAATCATTCGCTTGCAATGTGGCGGCCAAGACAGGCCAATGAAATACGGAGCCATATATTGCAGGACAATAACGTCATGGTCTCTTTTTGCTGGAGTGTCATTTGAGATGATTGCACTGGGCATCTAGGACACCAAAAGGATCTGCACAATGTAGCAAAGCTGAAAGGGAAAAACACGGAGTTTGAGGAGCTTGCATAAGCCAAGAACATGTGTTCTGAGAAAACCAAAGGATAAATGTCCCATTTGTCTTCTTCCCCAAACACCAGCCTCTTGATGCGATGGAAGACAAGAGCCATAAAATGACAGGGCCAGGAGTAGACAGTCCTTGACCTAAACTGTTGTAGTACAGTGTGATAGTAACGTTACTACTACTGGTAGAAGGGAAAAGAGGGCTGCGCAGGTGTTGGAGGAGGAGCAGCAGCAAAAGCGGATTAGAGACATATTCATGGCTCCAACTGATTCTGAGTCCTTCGAGGGTTTCTCAGACTGTGAAATGGGGGAAGGAGAGGAAAGCAGGGGAGTTAAGCGGGCTACTTGAGAACAAGAATCAGATGAGGAGATCCAGAGGAAGCGTATCGTGATATCCTTAGCGCTCCAATGCAAAATGAAGACTTTGTGGGTTTTGAAAGGAGTGATGGGACTGGGAGTGATGATGGGGAGGAGGATGGTTTAGACTGGACCCATGTACAGGAAATTAGGGACATCTGTACTCAGCCTACATCCAGTGATGACTTTGAGGGGTTTGCAGAAGACTGGCAATCTGGGAACACTTGGGAGGACCTAAGTCTTGAAAGACGCTGGCAAAGATGGAGCGATGGGCGGCAGTGCTCAGCTGCAGGGAATGGGGCAGCTGAAAGTGATGATGAAAGGGTGGGGAACAGTTCATCCTCTGAGGAGGAGTTATAGGATATAAGTTGGTTTGAAATCAATGGGTCTTTGCAGAAGGCAAAGTGTCTTATCGGGTTTGGAACTTTGTTACTGCCATTACTCTCAAGCTTGGGCCCCTGGACTGCAGATCTCCGTGTTTCCGTGACTTCTGGCTGGAACTTCATAAGTGCTGACTTCAACCTCCCCTTTTGACTCTGGACTGTCTTTTGACGACAACGTCGCTTTTTGGAGTGCTTCATCTCATTTTGGACGTTCCTGGACTTCGGACTGCTTTTGGACCTCGATTTTGCATGCTCCCACCTTGTTTTCTTGTGCCTTCTGAACCTTTTGAATTTCAAGCGGATTGCTGAAACTTTTTGTTATCCCAGATTATACTCCGGTATAATCCGGATTATATTTAAATTGTGTTTTTTGCTTAGCGGTTGCTATAGACTCTTAGTTTGTGCTAGAAACACTGAGTAAAGTGTCTCTAAGCCTTTTTTGTGTTTAATAAACCTATGTTTGGACCTTTTATATTGTGTTTGCCGTTCTTGAGGCTTCTGGGTCTTGACATAAACAATGAGCCTGGTATCCTTTTAAGTATTTATGATGTTCCAAATCTGTCAGTCAGATCTATGATATTATAAATATTGCGATTCAGATTGAAGGTTGTGACACCAACTACCACAAATGTGCCACAAAACCCACCTTGTAAGGTGCCATACCCAATGGAGGCAATCTGAGGTGCTACATCTGATGGTACAAGAGCTTAGCCAGAGTTGGGAGTTTTTTTTATATCCTCCCCCCATTCAAAGTTTGTCCAAGCGTTAATTAGAAAATTGTAAACAGATGGAGAAGAAATTGGGGGCACCTGGTTTGCAATATCCAGTTCTGGTGTGGCCTTTGATCCTTGTGTTGGCCCCAAGGGGCTGCTCAAAATGTGGCATGACCTCTCTCCTACTCCGAAGGGGAGCCTGCCATCTTCTCCATTGACCAGCGTACACCTTTTCCCATCGGGGAGCTGCTATTCAACTCACCCAGTCTCACCAGGTCCAGATTAATAGTGTTGTTGTTCTGTTTTATGGAGCTCCCCAAACAGTCTCAGTAGGGCTCATCTGTCGGGCTTCATTCCACCCCAGGAAAAAAAGAGAGGAAATACTAAAAAGTCTGGGAATATCCTGTAGAGCGAGGTCTCTGGGGCTCTTCTCAGGTATGAGCCAGACATTGTTTACTCTCAAAGCATGGGGAGAACCGATAAAAGGTTTTGTGGGCAGTTGCGGGAGGAAAGTCCTGACGGGACAGCAACAAATCTGGACGCGGCAACAAGTGCATTTGGCAGACAGCGTTTGTCGCCCGTTCTGGGGTCTCCAGTCCAGATTTCCTGAGCAACAGGTTTGTTGTGATGGATGTGGTGCCACTCTTGCTCTCTGATGTGGATCCAGAAAACACTTTTTAAAAAACATAACTTGCATTAAAATTATCAACCCAGTTGATTTGCTGACTCTTCTAAATTCTCATTTCTTTTCCTGGTATACATTCTGGCTTATCAGAGATAAGAAGAGCGAGGCTCCTTCTACGCTGTCCTAGATCTCAGGATCTGATCCCAGGTGATCTGCTTTGAACTGGATTATATGAGTCTCCACTGCCAGATAATCTGGTATAAGCAGATAATCTGGAATCAGATCCTGGGATATATTATTATTATTATTATTATTATTATTATTATTATTATCTTTATTTGTACCTCGCTAACATCTCCCGAAGGACTCGATGCGGCTTACAAAGGCCAAGGCCCCAAAACACAACATAACAATACAACACCTAAAGTAAATTAAAAACAGTTAAAGCAATATTAAACAAGCAATAAACAATACATCAAGACACTATAAAACTGGGCCAGGCCAGAGTAATGGGTACAAGGTTAAAAGTGCTGATGTGACAGGTGGTATGTGGGGATTATAGGGCAAGTGCAGTGTGCGGTGTGCAGCAATCTTAGTTCTAATAAAATGCTTCTGGGACTTGTTATTGGAGATTCCTATTCTGGAAAGGCACATCGGAACAGCCAGGTCTTCAAGTTCTTTCTAAAGACTGCCAATGTAGGGGCCTGTCTAAGATCTTTGGGGAGGGTGTTCCAGAGCTGGGGGGCCACCACAGAAAAGGCCCTGTCACATGTCCCCACCAAACGTGCCTGTGACGCAGGTGGAATCACGAGCAGGGCCTCTCCGGATGAACGAAGTGAATGCGTGGGTTCATAAATGGAGATGCGGTCACGCAGGTAGGATGGTCCCAAACCTTTTAGGGCTTTGTAGGTAAGCACCTGCACCTTAAATTGGGCTCGGAAGATAAAGGGCCAGTGCAGAAGGGGCCTGACAGCCCTACGCCCCTTCTACACTGCCATATTATCCAAAATTTGCTTGAAGTCCCCAACATCCGGACTTGTCATCTGTCCTCTACTAGGCAGATAGCCTTCTCGATTGTGGCCCCTTATTTATGGAATGCCTTGCCAGTTGAAACCCGAACCATCCGAGAGCTACTTGCTTTTCGGAAAGCCTGTAAGACCTTTCTTTTCCGACAAGCTTTCGATGGGTGAATAACTCAGGACTATGTCGGTTCTCGTTTTTATGGTATTTTAAAGTTGGTTGTATTGTTTTAATCTACTGCTGTAAACCGCTCCGAGCCAAATTGGGAGTGGCGGTATACAAGTCAAATAAATAAAAATTATCAAAACAGATAATCCATATTATCTGCTTTGAACTGGATTATATGTGTCTACACTGTCATATAATACGATTCAACAACAACAACAAAACAAAACTTTATTTATATACCACTCTATCTCTCCGAGGGGACTCAGAGTGGTTTCGAAGTAACATCATCAATACATACAAAGAAAGCAGCATAAACATAAAATTAACAAGACAATATAAGCATTTTAAAAATCACAATAGCACTTATATATTTAAAATAATCCTGCCTGTTCAAGGCAATTTAAAAGGCCGGGCCCGAGGCTAGTGCAATTAGTAGAGGGCCCAGGAAATTAGGTAGAGTCTATGGATGTTCATTTCCGGGGCCTAATAGGAGGAAGTAATCTGGGTAATTGGTAGAAAACGATAATGGCCATATTCAACAGTATCTGGGGCAGAGCTAGAACTAGTTGTCCTCAAAGGCTTGTTTAAACCACCAGGTCTTCAGGCTCTTAAGAAAGGAGGGGAGGGATGGAGCCTGTCTTATTTCTCTAGGAAGGGCATTCCAGAGGTGGGGGGCCACCACCGAGAAGGCCCTCTCTCTCGTCCCCACCAACCATGCTTGTGACAGTGGTGGGAGCGAAAGGAGGGCCTCCCCAAAAGATCTTAAAGTTTGCGCTGGTTCATAGATGGAGATGCAATTGCAAAGATAGACAAATAATCTGGATTTTATATGGCAGTGTAGAAAGGGCCCTAGTCTTAAAAATTCACCACCTGAACTTACCCCAATGGTGTCAATGGGTGCATTTACACTGTAGAATAAATGCAGTTTGACACCGCTTTAACTGCCATGGCTCAATGCTATAGAATCCTGTGAGTTGTAGTTTAACACTTTTTGGGTAGAGACGCTGATAGTCCTTGTAAAACTACAACTGCTAGGATTTCATAAATTGAGCCATGATAATTAGTGTGCAGGTACAGCTGTACCAGGAGCTCCGATTTTGTTTGCTTTGCATTGGATGTTTGTTGTAGTCCTAAGTTTTAGGGACTCTGCAGATAGGTGGCTTCTTTTGGCCGCAATCATCGGGCAAGCCACCTGTCAATTATAGTTAGGTTCCCTGGTCCCGCCCCTTTTTGGGTTTTTGGAGGGAATAGGAGCCTTTTTGGGTTCAGTCCACACAGAGAAGCCTTTCATGCAGGACATAAAACTAAGAGCTCCTGTAGAAAGCTTCGTCTTCTACGGCTTGGCCAGGGAGATATACAGGCCACAGCTTGGCCAGCGTTACACAGCCCTACAGCTCCTTTGCTGAAGGACTTCAGTCAGCCATCACGGAAACCTGAATTCTTTTCCCCTGGAAGTCTACAAAGCTCTGCTTGGTAAGGGTCACTCGCGGAAGCCAGAAGCAGTTGGTTCCGGGTGTAGGGGCTCCACGCCAACAGAGGCAAAGACAGACTGCCCAGATTAGAAGTTAAGGATTTCCCCATTAGTTACAGTTATGAAGATAGTGCCTGTTCCCTGTGGACAAGATTGAGAGAGAGCCAATAGACTGTTAAGAAAGCCTTAAAGTACCTGTTTGTTTTCATTAATAAAGAACTTTGTTGAACCTTTAAGCAATCTAAAGACTCTGTATTAAGGAAATCCAAGGGCCTTTAATCTGAGGCAGCCCTGGCGTCCCGTTGGGCACACAGAATTTATGTCCTGTCTACAGTCTTATGCACAGGCCCAGCGTGCGACAGCACAATTAGAGTGATTTCAAACTGCATTAATACTGCAATGTAGATGCACTTTAGGGTAGTTACATCATCCCATGCTGGAAACATCCACTTGAAGATCAAGCTCGGGTTTTATAGATCCTAAAGGCTATCCTACAATCAGGCCATTTCAAAATACCCGCATCTGCATTGGCAATTTCTTCCCACTCATTGTCTCCATCTGTAGTTTTGCCTGCTTTTGTTTACACGAACAGCTTGATTCCTCTGTCACAAAACTGCCTTGTTGGCTCAGTGGTAAATGAAGTGCCTTTGTCAATGGATGTTTGGGGGCCTGGGAAAAAGTAAACACACATGGGGTGAAGCATTACTTCTCCTTTAGACTGCTAGCCCAATGTGAATTAATCTCAGATGTGCAACTCACGCTGACTGCAATTTCATTCCACAAGGAAGCCTCTCCCTTGAGAAGAAGGATGTTCACTGCATCCCATTGATGGAAAACAAGGAGCTGATATCTCATTGATAGAGTCCATCTAAAGCAGGAGAAGACAACTAAGGAAGTTGGAAAACCACATTGGCCCCATAAGAAATCCTGAAGGGATGTGCTCCAACCACAATAAAAATAAAATAAAACTTTTGACTCCATTTTACCATTTTGGAAACCTTCTTGATCCATTCTACAGTAGATATCCTTGGGAAGGAACACCTGTACTGCAGAATGGATGCAATTGAAACTGCTTTAACTGCTATGGAATCCTTGGTGTTGTAGTTTTATAAGGTCTTTGGCCAAATAGGGCCTCACCAAATGACAGTCCCTATGAATCCATTGCATTGGGCCATGACAGTTAACATGCTGTCAAACTGTGTTAATTCTACAATGCAGACGCACCTCCAGAAGAAACTGGTATGTTGGGGTGGGAATCGAGTGCTGAACTAGAGAAGCTGTTGATCCAATCCATCATGGCTCTTCTGATGCTACCCTTCTATTCTGCTTTGGTTAGACCACATCTGGAATATTGTGTCCAATTCTGGGTACCACAATTCAAGAGAGACATTGACAAGCTGGAATGTGTCCGGGGGGGGGGGGGGGAGACTAAAATGATCAAGGGTCTGGAGAACAAGCCCTATGAGGAGTGGCTTAAGGAGCTGGGCATGTTGAGACTGAAGATGAGAAGGCTGAGAGGAGATATGATAGCCATGTATAAATATGTGAGAGGAAGCCACAGAGAGGAGGGAGCAAACTTGTTTACTGCTTCCATGGAGATTAGGACGCGGAACAATGGCTTCAAACTACAAGAAAGGAGTTTCCATCTGAACATGAGGAAGAACTTCCTGACTGTGAGAGCTGTTCAGCAGTGGAACTCTCTGCCCCAGAGTGTGGTGGAAGCTCCTTCTTTGGAAGCTTTTAAACAGAGGCTGGATGGCCATCTGTCAGGGGTGATTTGAATGCAATATTCCTGCTTCTTGGCATGGGGTTGGACTGGATGGCCCATGAGGTCTCTTCCAACTCTTTGATTCTATGATTCTATGATGTTCTTGAGAACATGGAAGGTCTCCTTCACCAACAGACAAATGGTTTTTCTAATCAACCTTATCCATCCATCTGTTTAAGGCAGTGGTTCCCAACCTGTGGGATGTGACCCACTGGTGGGTCGTGAGACCTAAAATAAGGTCTGCAGCTCTAAATTATTAAATATGGTTTTCTGTGGATGAGCAGATGGCGACTACTGGCTGGCATATGTTCTGTATCAGAAACTAGAGCTGATGTGGCTTATCCATTCCAATGCAACATTCTGAATCAGCACCCCAAATAACCAAACCGAATCTAAAGTTCCCCAAAAATGGATTTGTAACCCTTTTGGTAGTAATAGTCAAAGTGATCCCTGGTCAAGTGCTTTCTGATCCCTGGTCAACGGTCCCTGGTCAAGTTTTTCCTGCTCAAAGTGGTCCCTGGCTAAGTGGTCCCTGGTCAAAATGGCCCCTGCTCAAGTGGTCCCTGGTCAAAGTGGTCCCTGGTCAAGTGGTCCTTGGTCAAATGCTCCCTGGTTAAAGTGGCCCCTGGTCAAGTTTTTCCTGGTCAAAGTGGGCCCTTGCTAAGTGGTCCCTGGTGAAGTGGCCCCTGGTCAAATGATCTCTGGTCAAAGTGGTCCCTGGTCTAGTTTTTCCTGGTTAAAGTGGTCCCTGGTCAAAATGGTCCCTGGTCAAATGCCTCTGGTCAGAGTGGTCCCTGGTCAAAGTGGTCCCTGGCCAAGTGGTCCTTGGTCAAATGATCCCTGGTTAAAGTGGTCCCTGGTCAAGTTTTTCCTGGTCAAAGTGGGCCCTTGCTAAGTGGTCTCTGGTGAAGTGGCCCCTGGTCAAATGATCTCTGGTCAAAGTGGTCCCTGGTCAAATCTTTCCTGGTCAAAGTGGTCCCTGACTAAGTGATCCCTGGTCAAAATGGCCACTGGTCAATTGGTCCCTGGTCAAAGTGGTCCCTGGTCAAGTGGTTCTTGGTCAAATGGTCCTTGGTCAAATGGTCCTTGGTCAAATGGTCTTTGGTTAAAGTGGTCCCTGGTCAAGTTTTTCCTGGTCAAAGTGGGCCCTTGCTAAGTGGTCCCTGGTCAAAGCGGTCCGTGATCAAGTGGCCCCTGGTCAAGTGGTCCTTAGTAAAAAAAAGGTTGGGAGCCACTGGTTTAAAGACACTATAAACCAGTAGTGTCATACTCCTGTGTCCTCAAAGCCTTGCTCTTTTGAAAACCAAACATAGCCCAAGTCCTGTTTGCATCAATACCTCTGGAATAGCATGCACTTCCTGACACACCTGTTCCATGGTTATCTTTTGTTCCCAGTGCATCCGCTGAAATTATAGGCATAAACAGCCCCAATCCTCAGAAATATAGCAATAACAACTATGTTTTTCCTCTTTGGCATCATCATCTAAAATCTGGATTGAGAGATGGTATTAAATCTGGACATGCCAGCCATGAATGTTTCCGGTTAGATACAAAAGTGGAACAGAGTCGTAAAAAAGCGTAAAGAACAAAATATATGGATTGGGCCATGGATTTTCCTCTTTCTATACAAGTATAGCACAATTCTAATTCAAATGCCATCATTCCATCCTGGGATTTTCAGTTTTGTGCCTTCAAATCATTGTGCACTTTTGATTTATGATTCACAGGAGGGCTGTGATTGCCTTTCTCTGTGCTCCATGCTATGGATACCTGGGAGCTGAAGTTTTGCAAGGCCTTCTCTGCCCAAGAGACCAAAATGATCAAGGGTCTGGAGAACAAGCCCTATGAGGAGCGGCTTAAGGAGCTAGGCATGTTTAGCCTGAAGAAGAGAAGGCTGAGAGGAGATATGATAGCCATGTATAAATATGTGAGAGGAAGCCACAGGGAGGAGGGAGCAAGCTTGTTTTCTGCTTCCTTGGTGACTAGTACGCGGAACAATGGCTTCAAACTACAAGAGAGGAGATTCCATTCGAACATGAGGAAGAACTTCCTGACTGTGAGAGCCGTTCAGCAGTGGAACTCTTTGCCCCGGATTGTGGTGGAGACTCCTTCTTTGGAAGCTTTTAAACAAAGGCTGGATGGCCATCTGTCAGGGGTGATTTGAATGCAATATTCCTGCTTCTTGGCAGGGGGATGGACTGGATGGCCCATGAGGTCTCTTCCAACTCTTTGATTCTATGATTCTGAGAGTGCTGGTGTCTGTCTCACCAAACTACAACTCCCAGGATTCCATAGCATGGAGCCATGGCAGTGAAAGTGGGGTCAAACTGCATTCATTCTTCAGTGTAGACGCACCTTTGGACTCACAGAACCGCAATGATATCATTTTTTTGTCGTGTCAGGAGCGACTTGAGAAACCGCAAGTCGCTTCTGTTGTGAGAGAATTGGCCGTCTGCAAGGACGTTGCCCAGGGGACGCCCGGATGATTTGATGTTTTATCATCCTTGTGGGAGGCTTCTCTCATGTCCCCACATGAGGAGCTGGAGCTGATGGAGGAGCTGATAGAGGGAGCTCATCTGCCTCTCCCTGGATTCGAACTTGCGACCTGTCGGTCTTCAGTCCTGCCGGCACAGGGGTTTAATCCACTGCGCCACCGGGGGCCATGATATCATGATTAACTGTGACATCTGTATTGGAACCATTACACATAGAAGGACAGATACAGCTACTATGTTCCCCATGAGTCAAAATATATGGGTATTATATGAATATAATAACCAGTGGGATATGATAACATGCCAAAAACTCTGCTTGGGATTGCCAAGTGGGAACTTTAGATATATGAGTAAAAGCTCTTCTGGCACATCTGGAAGAAACCTGAACCTACAAAAAGGGAGCAGAAAGGTTAGAAAACCATAGGTGAGCTAGATGTTTAAACTTCTCCACTCCTTGCCCCTCCGTGGTTGGACTTCTAAGTCTTCCTAAAGGAAAGACACTTGTACAGACTAAGGGTGCATT
This sequence comes from Anolis sagrei, assembly GCF_037176765.1. NCBI lineage: Eukaryota > Metazoa > Chordata > Lepidosauria > Squamata > Anolidae > Anolis > Anolis sagrei. Next base: position 23,800,855 of record NC_090028.1, read on the forward strand.
GCTACTGTTATTGAATTAAGCCAGTTTGCACAACGTTGATAACCATGGTTCAGTGCTTTGGAATCATGGGAGCTCTAGTTTTGAGTCTTCTCAGTCAACAAGTGCTGGTGCTCACCCAAGTACCACTCCAAAGATCCCATAGCACAGAACCATGACAGTTCACGTGGTGCCAAACTACATTAGTTTACAATATAGATGCACCCTGAAATTTGTTGTTCATTCCTTCAGACGTTTCCGACTATGGAATGTGTCCAGAGGAAGGTGACTAAAATGATCAAGGGTCTGGAGAACAAGCCCTATGAGGAGCGGCTTAAGGAGCTGGGCATGTTTAGCCTGAAGAAGAGAAGGCTGAGAGGAGATATGATAGCCATGTGTAGATATATGAGAAGAAGCAGGAATATTGCATTCAAATCACCCCTAACAGATGGCCATCCAGCCTCTGTTTAAAAGCTTCCAAAGAAGGAACCTCCACCACACTCTGGGCAGAGAGTTCCACTGCTGAACGGATCTCACAGTCAGGAAGTTCTTCCTCATGTTCAGATGGAATCTCCTTTCTTGTAGTTTGAAGCCATTGTTTCACGTCCTAGTCTCCAGGGAATCAGAAAACAAGCTTGCTCCCTCCCCCCTGTGGCTTCCTCTCACATATTTATACATGGCTATCATGTCTCCTCTCAGCCTTCTCTTCTTCAGGTTAAACATGCCCAGCTCCTTAAGCCGCTCCTCATAGGGCTTGTTCTCCAGATCCTTGATCATTTTAGTCACCCTCCTCTGGACACATTCCAGCTTGTCAATATCTCTCTTGAATTGTGGTGCCCAGAATTGGACACAATATTCCAGGTGTGGTCTAACCAAAGCAGAATAGAGGGGGAGCATGACTTCCCTGGATCTAGACACTATGCTCCTATTGATGCAGGCCAAAATCCCCTTGGCTTTTTTTGCTGCCACATCACATTGTTGGCTCATGTCTAACTTGTTGTCCATGAGGACTCCAAGATCTTTTTGACACGTGCTGCTCTCAAGCCAGGCATTGTCCCCCATTCTGTATCTTTGCATTTCGTTTTTCCTGTCAAAGTGGAGTATCTTGCATTTGTCACTGTTGAACTTCATTTTGTTAGTTTTGGCCCATCTCTCTAATCTGTCAAGATCGTTTTGAATCCTGCTCTTGTCCTCTGGAGTATTGGCTATCCCTCCCAATTTGGTGTCGTCTGCAAACTTGATGATCATGCCTTCTAGCCCTTCATCTAAGTCATTACTAAAGATGTTGAATAGGACTGGGCCCAGGACGGAACCCTGCTTGTGGCACTCCGCTCGTCACTTCTTTCCAGGATGAAGAGGAAGTATTGGTGAGCACCCTCTGGGTTCATCTGCTTAACCAATTAGAGATCCACCTCACCGTAGTTTTGCCTAGCCCACATTGGACTAGTTTGTTTGCCAGAAGGTCGTGGGGGACCTTGTTGAAGGCCTTACTGAAATCCAGGTACGCTACATCCACGGCATTCCTCCCAGAACTTGCTTCCTAATCAGTATGCATCCTGTCTGCATTCAGTATGCATTCAGTCAGAAAAAAGCTATGGAATGCATACTGATGGAAGCAGACTATTTCCTGATATGATGAGGTCCCAAGTCATGTTTCATCTGACTATTTGCTTTTAGCTTTATCCTCTCTGGATGGAATATTGCACCTCCAAAGATGAAGACCTAGAGATTTATAGGTCCCTAAAGGTTGGGGTCGAGTGGGAACCAAAGGTTCAGAAAGCCAGGAGGGGTCAGAGGTTATCTTTGGTCAGGCAGTGTGGGATTGCAGTTGGACTGCCCTCTTCAGCCATCTGCTACAATCATTAAAGCATGTATTTTAACCCTCCGGAATTGTTAGTGTCTTTTTAGCACCACGATCGAATTTCCGACCCCTGAGTTCCTCGATATATGTTAAGGATTTCAGGAACGTGGAAAGGGGGGTGGGAACGTTGGGTGGAAAGTGTAAGGGGGAAGAAAGACAAAATGGGCCATTGGAGGGGGTTGATGAAGAAAATAATAGGACATTTTGGGAAGGAAGGGAGGAAAACTGTGAGAGAAATCTGGAGTTTCCAAATGCCCTGCATCAACCGTCTTATCTGGTATGTTTCCCTTTCCTGCCTTTGGGAAAGATGCAGAAGTTTGGATTAAACTTTCTTGAACATCATTTGATTATAGTAAGGGAGGATTTCTTTCTGCCCAAAGGACAAATTGAATTTCAGGTTTGAAAGGAGCCAAATGCTAGAGGAGCAGCACTAAAAGGCCAGAAAAATGACCTTCTTCCTACCAATAAAAATGGTATTGCATGTTTTCAGAAGGAGGAAATGCCTTCAACAACAACAACAACAAATCATAGAATCATAGAATCATAGAATAAAAGAGTTGGAAGAGACCTCATGGGCCATCCAGTCCAACCCCCTGCCAAGAAGCAGGAACACTGCATTCAAATCACCCCTGACAGATGGCCATCCAGCCTCTGTTTAAAAGCTTCCAAAGAAGGAGCCTCCACCACACTCCGGGGCAGAGAGTTCCACTGCTGAACGGCTCTCACAGTCAGGAAGTTCTTCCTCATGTTCAGATGGAATCTCCTCTCTTGTAGTTTGAAGTCATTGTTCCGCGTCCAAGTCTCCAAGGAAGCAGAAAACAAGCTTGCTCCCTCCTCCCACCCTGTGGCTTCCTCTCACATATTTGCCAAGCTCCTTAAGCCGCTTCTCATAGGGCTTGTTCTCCAGACCCTTGATCATTTTAGTCGCCCTCCTCTGGGCACATTCCAGCTTGTCAATATCTCTCTTGAATTGTGGTGCCCAGAATTGAACACAATATTCCAGGTGTCGTCTAACCAGAGCAGAATAGAGGAGTAGCATTACTTCCCTAGATCTAGACACTATGCTCCTATTAATGCAGGCCAGAATCCCATTGGCTTTTTTTGCCGCCACAAATGGGGGAAACCACGAAGCCACTGGGAAGGAGGCAAGACCATCTAGCAAAGACAAGAAGGCCAAATTGGAAATTTAGAAAGTCCCAGTTCTGACAAAAAGCATATTCACCCATTTCAATTTATTGCCAAATAGCATTGAAATGAATGGAAAATGAGTCATTGCTTTCTCAATCCATGTTGTTGGTTTCTATAGGACATAGGGTCCATCTACACGAGTGTTTCTCAACCTAAGGGTCAGGATTCCTGGGAGGGTTGCAAGAGGGTGTCAGAGGGGTTGATCATCAGAAATATTTGTCCAATTCTGGGCACCACAATTCAAGAGAGATATTGACAAGCTGGAATGTGTCCAGAGGAGGGCGACTAAAATGATCAAGGGTCTGGAGAACAAGCCCTATGAGGAGCGGCTTAAGGAGCTGGGCATGTTTAGCCTGAAGAAGAGAAGGCTGAGAGGAGATATGATAGCCATGTATAAATATGTGAGAGGAAGCCACAGGGAGGAGGAGGGAGCAAGCTTGTTTTCTGCTTCCTTGGAGACTAGGACACAAAACAATGGCTTCAAACTACAAGAAAGGAGATTCCATCTGACCATGAGGAAGAACTTCCTGACTGTGAGAGCCATTCAGCAGTGGAACTCTCTGCCCCGGAGTGTGGTGGAGGCTCCTTCTTTCGAAGCTTTTAAACAGAGGCTAGATGGCCATCTGTCAGGGGTGATTTGGATGCAATATTCCTGCTTCTTGGCAGGAGGTTGGACTGGATGGCCCATGAGGTCTCTTCCAACTCTGATTCTATGATTCTATGAAAACACAGTATTTCCTGTTGGTCATGGGGGTTTTGTGTGGAAAGTTTGGCCCAATTCTATCATTGTTGGGGTTCAGAATACTCTTTGATTCTAGGTGAACTATAAATCCCAGCAACTTCAACTCCCAAATGTCAAGGCCTATTTTTCCCCAAACTCCACCAGTGTTCACATTTGGGCATATTGAGTATCCCTGCCAAGTTTGATCCCGATCCATCATTATCTGAGTCCACAGTGCTTTCTGGATGTAGGTGAACTGCAACTCCAAAACTCAAGTTCAATGCCCACAAACCCTTCCAGTATTTTCTGTTGGCCATGGGAGTCCTGTGTGCCAAGTTTAGTTCAATTCCATCATTAGTGGAGTTCAGAATATTCTTTGATTGTAGGTGAACTTTACATCCCAGCAACTACAACTCCCAAATGATAAAATCAATCCTCCTCCCAACCCATCAGTATTCAAATGTGGGTGCGGGTATTTGTGCCAAATTTGGTCCAGTGAATGAAAATACATCCTGCGTATCAGATATTTACATGACATAATTACAGTTATGAAAAAGCAACGAAAATAATGTTATGGTTGGGGATATGAGGAACTGTATTAAGGGGTCGCCACATTGGGAAGGTAATCACTGATTTATGCTATAGAACTGATGCAATTTGACTCTATTTGAACTGCCATGGCACAATGCTATGGAATTTGTTTTACAAGGTCTTATGCTTTCACTGTCCAAGAATGCTGGTGCCACAAAAAAACCATAAATCCGAGGATTCCATAGCTAGTTAAAGTGGTGCCAAACTGCATTAACTATACAGTGTAGACACAGCCTCAGCCCTATACCCAAACCACTGTTTCTGGGTCCACAATTGGGAAATGTTGGTTTTTCCTCTCTTCTAAAAAAAAAAAGAAGGTAGTTTCCAATATGTTTTCCTGAAACTACCTCTGTAGACTTGCTTCCTTCTTCCATCTCAATTTCACCATCATAGAATCATAGAATCCTAGAGTTGGAAGAGACCTCATAGGTCATCCAGTCCAACCCCATTCTGCCAAGAAGCAGGAACATTGCATTCAAAGCACCCCCGGCAGATGGCCATCCAGCCTCTGTTTCAAAGCCTCCGAAGAGGAAGTCTCTCCCACACTCAGTGATCCAATCATCTGTGAAACTTGAAGCAAAGTTCTACAGATTTCTTCGGTTACAGTCCTAAGATTTATCTTCACGCAAACTTTTATTGATATAGCGTGGCACCGCTCCTTTGCGCTCACCTACTTGTAACATTTCTTCTCTGGGCCTTTTCATCATCACCTGACATCCCTCCATCTGTTCCTCGTTGTCCAGTAGTTGGAGGATCCTCTTTCGTTGGAGGCCCAAGACGAAATCTCTTCATCTCAATCATGCCTTGCGGTAATCAGGCCCATTGTTGGGACATTTGGATCCTAATCTTCTCTCCCTTGGCGTTTCTCCCCCTTTTCAGCACTTTGTTTTAGGAAATCTAACAATGTAATATATTTTGCTTTGGCACTCGATATCAAAAAGCAATCTTGATTGCTAAACCTTTTTTCTAGGGGTGAGAAAAGAAGTGAGAGGAAAAGAGACGGAGTTGTTAATTCTTTCCAGGCAATCGGGCTGAAGAAAAGGGATCTGTAAAAGTAGGAGGAGAGGAGGAGGAGGACAATGTTCCTTCACTGATTCGGATCGGAAGCAATTTGGACCTTCTGTATCAATAAGGCAATAATTCCATGCCAAATTTTACTCCAACTTTGAAGGAACTACATATGTCACAGAACCAGTTTTATGGATATGGATAGCTCTTTTAACATTTGGATTTAAATCCACCTTATTGACAAGGAAACCCCACCCAACCCCTATTCTAGATGTTCCTTCAAGGTCTTGGTCTAAATCCAGTTCAGAGTCCCAGATACACATGGAAGATATATAAATATTGACTTACATTGGATTACATTACTACTCCTTGAAGACTCAAAAACAATGCCCTTCCATCTCTGTTTCGTTTAGATTCATTGTTATTCATTGTTATTATGCCTTCAAGTCATTTTCAACCATTGCAGGACACCCAAATACCTGGGAGTCACTCTGAACCATGCAATGCCTTACAAGAAGCACTGCTTGACTATCAAGCAAAAATGGGTGCTAGAAACAATATCATATGAAAATTGACTGGCACAACCTGGGGATCACAACTAGACACAGTGAAGACATCTGCCCTTGAGCTTTACTACTCTGCTGGTGAATATGCAGACCCAGGCACGTAGCCAGGATTTTGCTTGGGGGGGGCTGAGTTTGTTTCGGGGGGGGGGCTGAGTCTGAGTGAAAGAGGGTCTACCCTAGCAAACCTTTTGTATTGTTACCCCAATACCCCCATGCATATGGGGTATTGGGGTTTAAATAATGCACCAGTAAGGCCTTTTCGCGAACCACCATGAGAATTGGGGGGGGGGGGGCTGAAGCCCCTCAAGCCCCCCAAGCCCCCCCCCCCCCGGCTACATGCCTGCTCACCACATCAAAATAGTGGATGTGGCTCTTAATGAGACATGTCGCATTATTACAGGACACTGTTAGAGGAATTGTACTGTTTAGCCAGTATTGTATCACCTGATATGCATCAAGAAGCAGCAACCAGAAAGGAAAGGACTAAGGCAGTGACATCTCTGGCCCATCCCCTGTTCGGATGTTAGCCAGCACGCCAACATCTTAAATCAAGAAATAGCTTCCTAAGATCCAGAGAAATACTCACAGGAACACCTCAGCAAGCGGGAGTCCAAAAGTGGCAGGCTCAACCCAGGAACCTCAATCAGTGGCTAAGACTGGATGAGAGACGCCCTACTAGGCACATAGATGAGTGCATTACCTGGAAGGCACTGAACAGACTGCGCTCTGGCACCATGAGATGCAGAGCCAAACTTAAGAAATGGGACTACAAAGTGGAGTCCACGGCATACGAGTGCAGAGAAGACCAAACCACAGACCACCTATCACAATGCAGCCTGAGCCCTGTCATATTCACAATGGAGGACATCCCTACAGTCACACCAGAGGCACACCAAGTGGCCAGCTTCTGGTTGAAATAAATTAAGCATTGTACTGGTACGGCTGTACCAGGAGCTCCAAATGTATTTGCTTTGTATTAAATGTTTGCTTGCAGCCCTGGGTTTCAGGGACTCTGCAGCTAGGTGGCTTCCTTTGGTTGCAGTCATAGGGCAAGTCACCTTTCCATCTTAGTTAAGTTTTGGTTCTGCCCCTTGCTCAGGGCAATTGGGAAGGGAGCCATTTTTAGTTAGTCTCAGCAAGGAAAGCTAATGTACAGGACGTGTGCAAGCTTCCCCTGTACAAAAGCTTCAACCCTTAAGACTTTCCGGGGGGAAACAGTCTGAAGAGCATCCAATACTTTCCGGGGGGAAACAGTCTTAAGAGTCTCCAAAGATTTCAGGAAAACAGCCCTAAAGACCAAAGAACTCCAGCTGGAGAATATCTAAGCCTTTACTGGTAGGTCCACTCGGTGCTTTGAGACGCAGTTCGACCCGGTAGCGGAGCCCACATCAGTAAGGGTTAGATTACAGTTTCTGTTTGATTGTTCATTAATAAAGGACTTTGTTATACTTCACAAGCCGTCTAAAGGTCATTTGTGGTGGAAAACCACTGAGAACTTCTCCTTGGGCTCCCTGGTTTCCCGCTGGGCAAAGGTTGCATGTCCTGTTCTAAAGGAAATTATTTACAGGCCCAGTGCACAACAGAACAAGCATCATGCCAAGTTTTTAACTTTGTGTTTTTTTAAATACATTATAATTGTATTCATAATTCATTTCTGACGTGATAAATCAATAAATGTCCAACCTATGGCAATCCTAAAGTGAATCTCTCTGAAGGGTTGTTTGGAAGAGTTTGGCCTTGCTCTGTGCTAGAGATCTATTGGCTCAGATGTCTCCTTTTTCCAAGGAAGTGTCTGAGCAGACGTTTATACAGCTCGATGACAGCTCCAGAGCCATTACAGTTCAGCAGGCAAGCATGTACTGCTTGAAACAAAAATTGACTCCGTATGTGTTCAATAAGAGAGAGACAGAAAAAACCCGATAGAGGTTGGCCCCGTTTTCCCTTGTCTCGTTATATCGGTGTGTATTTATGTCCAAAGTGAATAGGACTGACTTCCAAGGAATGGAAGAGCAAATGGATGGGATTAATCCTCGGACGTGATGCTTCTTTGAGTGGAGGTGGGCTTCAATGCTGATGTTTCGCTTCCAGCCTACACACATATGCCTCTTGCTAATTTGCATCCACTCCACAGGAACAATGCAAAAAATGGAGAGTTTTGTTCCATGCCTGTGACATCTTGAAGCCCTTCCTAATGGGTTGGCTGGGCTTTGGAGATTTCCTCCCGCTTCTCCGTTGACTTAGGTGGTCCAGGAAAAGTGTCAAACGGGTCAAACGGTTTGGGGTCCCTCCGCTTGTCTCCAGGTGATAGAAACATCAGATGTGGGGGCGAGAAGGAAGGGAGATTAAATCAAGATCAAACAAGACACAAGGTGCCAGATTTTCACCCCACAGAAGGTCTCCCGTTGATTTATGGGGGCCCAGGAACTCCTCTTGTAACAATGAATCTTCCCATCTGATGGGAAGACAGGCTATAGACAGGCTTCAGACCTGAAATCATCAGTAGCATGGGACTCTACCATTGATGAAAACTTCATAAAGAACTTTTAGATTCCTAAGAAAAGAAAGAATCTAGATCAGTAGTGTTTCTAAACCTGGGGGTCAGGACCCCTGAGAGGTCACGAGGGGAGTGTCAGAGGGATCACGAAAGACCATCAGAAAACACAGTATTTTCTGTTTGTCATAGAGGTTCTGTGTGGAACGTTTGGACCAATTCTATCGTTGGTGGGGTTCAGAATGCTCTTTGATTATTGTTGTTGTTCATTTGTTCAGTCGTTTCCAACTCTTCGTTACTTCATGGACCAGTCCACGCCAGAGTTCCCTGTTGGCCGTCACCACCCCCAGCTCCTTCAAGGTCAATCCAGTCACTTCAAGGATACCATCCATCCATCTTGATTATAGGTGAACCATAATCCCAGAAACCAGTGGGTTAAAGCACTGAGATGCTGAGCTTGTTGATCGAAAGGTCGCACGTTCGATTCCGGGGAGCGGCGTGAGCTTCCACTGTCAGCCCTAGCTTCTGCCAACCTAGCAGTTCGAAAACATGCAAATGTGAGTAGATCAATAGGTACCGCTCCGGCAGGAAGGTAACGGCACTCCATGCAGTCATGCCAACCACATGACCTTGGAGGTGTCTACGGACAACACTGGCTCTTCGGCTTAGAAATGGAGATGAGCACCACACCCCAGAGTCAGACATGACTGGACTTAATGTCAGGGGACTAACTTTACCTTTACTATACATCCCAAAAAACTACAACTCCCAAATGTCAAGCTCTATTTTCCCTAAACTCCACCAGTATTCACATTTAGGCATATTGAATATTTGTGCCAAGTTTGGTCCAGATCCACCATTGAGTCCACAGTGCTCTCTGGATGTAAGTGAACTACAACTTCAAAATGCAAGGTCAATCCCCACCAAACCCTTTCAGTATTTTCTGTTGGTCATGGGAGTTCTGTGTGCCAAGTTTGGTTCAATTCCATCATTGGCGAAGTTCAGAATGCTCTTTGATTGTAGGTGAACTATAAATCCCAGCAACTACAACTCCCAAATGACAAAATCAATCCCCCCCCCCAACCCCACCAGTATTCAAATGTCGGTGTATCTGGTATCTGTGCCAATTTTGGTCCAGGGAATGAAAATACATCCTGCATACCACGATTCATAGTAGCAAAATTACAGTTATGAAGTAGTGACGAAAATAATTTTATGGTTGGGGTCACCACAACATCAGGAACTGGATTACAGGGTCATGGCATTAGGAAGGTTTCCTTTCTTTCCTCTCTCCTTCCCTTTCTCCCTTTTTCTCCTTCCATCCTTCCCTTTCGTCCTTCCTTCCTTCTCTGCTTCTGTCCTTCTTCTCTTCCTTTCTCCCTTCCATCCTTCCCTTCTACCCTTTTGTCCTTTCTTCCTTCCTTTTTGTCTTTCCTTTCTCCCTTTTTCCTCACTCTCTCCCTCTTTTTCCTTCCTTCGCTTTCATCCTTCCTTCCCTCTTTCTTTCCTCCTTCTCTTCCTTCCTTTCCTCCTTCCCTTCCCTTCCTCTTTCCCTTCCTTACTTTCCTTCCTTCCATCCTTCCTTCTTTCCTCCCTCCTTCCCTTTCTCCCTCTTACTACTTAATAATAATAATATTTATTTATTTGATCAGTCACATGACCATTTCAAAATAAAACGAGTAAAAAACAAGGCAACAAGGTGATAAGTCAGAATCTTATTTTCCTGGTTCTTCTTTCAGGAAATCTGCTCTTTTCTTAATAGCTTTCAGAATAAAAAGGATTACTCTGACTATGTTGGATCTTTCCTGCCCTTGCAAGAGGGATGTCAGAATATCATTTCTGTTGGGGGACCTGCAGTTGGATAATATTGGATGTAAATATCTGTCTCGCAGTTCGGTGTATGCTGGACAGTCAATTAAGAAATGTTCAATTTCTTCCTTTCTCCCTCTTTCTCCTTCCATCCTTCCCTTCCTTCCTTTTTTATCCTTCTCTTCCTCCCTTTCCTCCTTCCTTTTACTTCCTCCTTCCCTCCCTTCCTCCCTCCCTTCCCTTTCACCCTTCCTTCCCTCCCTTTTGTCTTTCCTTCCTTCCCTCTCTCCTTCTTTCTCATTCCATCCTTCCCTTCCTCCCATTCGTCCTTCCTTCCTTTCTTCTCTCTTTCCTTCCTTTTTCCCTTCCTTTCTTTCATCACCAGGAAGCCAGTCCTCTTAAGTGCTAGCATGTGGCCCCCAAATTAGAAAGTTTGCCCATGCCTGGTGTAGATGCACCCAATGCCCTATAGAAAACCAAGAACGTGTAGTTGAGAAGGCCCTAATTCAAGTCCCATTCATTTCAATGGTAGATTCATCCTCCCTCCACAATTCAATGTCCTCTTTCTGCCTTGGCTGCCCCTTCCCTTCGGACTGCTTCCTTCTTCCTTTCCCTGGCCTGTTCATCTTCTCCCACCCCTTCGTCCCACCCTTTTGGTGTGTTTGAAGGGCTTCTTTTATCTTCCCCAAGTATTCCCTGCGCACATTTCACATGTGGTCTGTGTGGGGTACTTCCTGACATTTATTTCTTAGCAAAAGAAAGAAAATCGCACAAGCTGGTCTGAAGACCCCTGCCGAAAGGAGCCGGCATGTGGAACACCCAGGTTGTGAGAGAAGATCTAATCCAAACCAGATGAGGAGCTGCAATGGCCCATTGAGTCCGGCCAAACACAACGGCGAACATTGAGCACAAATCCCCCTCCTCACTCTCGACTTTGTCCTCCTGCCTTTCTTCCCCCTTTCTTCCTAACACTCCTCCCCTCCCTGAACTAAGTGGACACTTCAAAACACGAGGAAAATGTTCCAAAGAGCATCGCCTCGACTTTTAAACTGATCTTGTTTGGGTTACGCTACCTTCCAGGCAATGTTCTTGCTTCGCTTGAAAAATAAACCGTGGAAAGCATTAATGCAAGGAGTCTATAAACACAGTCATTCCTACATTTTTCGAATGAAAAAGAAACCCTCTGCATTGGCCTTTAGAGCTTAGCGATGCTCCGTTATACGGCTCTGTCTGATGGGAGAACCAGATGGGATGCTCAATGGCAAACTCAAGAGACTTTTCAATGTGACAGGAGAGAGTTAGGACCTGATTTAGATCTGAGACTCCAACAGCGACAACCTCCCCAAGGCCATCTAGTTGTATGATCTGGCTCCTTTTTTATTGGCCTAATATTATGAATGTTTCTTCTCTGAATGCACTTTTATAGAGGTGGTCCATGGGCAGGCATGTAGCCGGGAGGGGGGGGGGGCTTGAGGGGCTTCAGCCCCCCCCCCCTGAAATTCTGATGGTGGTTCGCGAAAAGGCCTTACTAGTGCATTACTTAAACTGTTATGTTTATTCATATCATGATCTGATCACTAGGCCTAGGCAACCACGGAAAAATTTGTTTCTAAACTCGATTCGTTTTTAAGGGGGTTTTTGCGTTTCAATTTTTAAAAGAATTCCGAATTTTTTCTTTAAAAAAGTTTGATATTTACGAAATTTCGGAAATTATGAAACAATTACGAAACAATTATGAAACAATTACGAATCGATTCGTTAATGGCAGACGCGACCGCGCAATACGCTAAAAAAACCACCAAATGGGACAGGGGGAACTTCTGGAGCTTCCCTCTCCCTCTGTTGTTGACTGTTGGTGTGATAATTATATTTTTTTTTCACTGATAAAACAAACAACAACTATAAAACTTGCACCAGACATGCGGAAATAATAACGAAACGATTTCGAAACTATTTCGAAACGATTACGAAATGAATTGAAAAATTTGTTTTGATTTTTAGTTGCTCCTGAATGGTTCAATATCGCTTCGTTATCAAAAAAAATAACGAATTAATAACGAATTACAAAATTAACGAACAAAACCGCCCAGCCCTACTGATCACTATACTCAATATATCCCATATGCATGGGGGTATTGGGGTAATGATACAAAAGGTTTGCTAGGCTAGACCCTCTATCACTCAGACTCAGCCCCCCCCCCCACGAAACTCAGCCCCCCCGAACCCCCCTGAAAAAAATTCAGCCCCCCCCCCCCGAAACGAAATCCTGGCTACGGGCCTGACCGTGGAGCAAGGAAAGAGTCGTCACATACTTCACAATAGTTGGGGTGCATCCACACCAGTGGTTCCCAACCTTTATGTGACCAGGGACCACTTTGATATTGTTGTTGTGAGCAAGGACTACAAAGTTCATATTAACTGTGTTAATATAAAAATAAACTTTAATTAAAGCTTTTAGCATATTCGTTCAATTTAATAGTGACATGAATAAAGAGCACTATTATAATATAACAAGAACATTTTAATAGAAAATGAAATGTGGATTGCAGCAATGTGATTTTTAAGCTTGCGTATTCTTTACAAGTTGGGTAATCCTGGGGCAAATATTATTGCTCCAAGCAACACGCAGATCATTACTTACTTTCCATCAATTCCTGGACTTGATTTTAATTACCAGCAAAGCAGAAAAGCCTCGTTTGCATAAATAAGTTGTGGAGAAGAGCATCAGATAGCGCAATAGGAGTCTAGTGCCTAGATCAGGGGTCCTCAAACTACGGCCCGCGGGCCACTTTCGGCCCACCAAGGGCACTTATCCGGCCCGCAGAGGAGGAGCGCCCCCCCCCCACACAGTGCCCTCCCTTGGCTGGCTCACACTATCCGTCAGGCCTGATGGGAGGCGTGAGCCAGCCAAGGGTAGCTGCTCCTCCTTTGGCAGGCTCACGCTGCCCATCGGGCCTGATCGGCAGTGTGAGCCAGCCAAAGGCAGCTGCTCCGCGTGGCCTACTCGCGCATAAAGCACCTCGCGAGGTGCTTTCCGCGCGAGTAGGCTGCGCGGAGCTGCTCCTCCCTTGGCAGGCTCACGCTGCCCAACAGGCCCGATGGGCAGCGTGAGCCAGCCAAGGGAGACTGCCCCGGCACTCCATGCAGTCATGCCAGCCACATGACCTTGGAGGTGTCTACGGACAATGCCGGCTCTTCGACTTAGAAATGCAGATGAGCACCACACCCCAGAGTCAGACACGACTGGACTTCATGTCAGAGAAAAACCTTTAACTAGGAAAATTGTGGAAGATCCAGGGTGGGAGAAAGAACTCTTGTCTGTTGGAGGTAGGTATGAATGTTTCAATTGGCCACCTTGATTACCATTTCATAGCCTGACAGTTTTTAGGGAGAATCCTTTGTTGAGAGGTGATTAGCTGGCCCTGATTGTTTCTTGTCTGGAGTTCCCCTGTGTTTGAGTGTTGTTCTTTATTTACAGTTATAATTTTAGAGTTTTTTTTTAATACTGGTAGCCAGATTTTGTTCAGACTAGAATTAGGAAGATTTCCCATTCTCTGCTCCTGGAATTACTGCCTAAAGAGGGCTAGAAAGAACCTCCTCTAAGGGCCCTTCCACACAGAAAAATAAGATATCTGCAATGTGCATAGGAATTTTTTATTGATTTTTTTTTTTAAAAAACTATAGTCCGGCCCTCCAACGGTCTGAGGGACAGTGAACTGGCCCCCGGTTTTAAAAGTTTGAGGACCCCTGGCCTAGATTCAGGGAAGTCCTGCTCCTTCTCCATTCTGCCTTGATCAGACCACTTTTCCTGGAATCACACTGGATCCAATTCTGGGCCTCTCAATGAAAGGGAGATATTGACTCTAAGTTGGAATGTGTCCAGAGGAGGGTGACTCACAGGATCAAGAGTCTGGGGAACAAGCCCTATGAGGTACCGCTGAAAGAGCTGGGCATGTTTAGCCTGCAGAAGTAAAGGCTGAGAGGAGACATGATGGCCAAACATAAATATGTGAGGGGGAGTCAAAGGGAGGAAGGAGCAAGCCTGTTTTCTGCTGCCCTGGAGACTAGGATGCAATGGAGCAATGGCTTCAAACTACAAGAGATTCCACCTGAACATGAGGAAGAACTTCCAAATGGTGAGAGCTGTTTCAGCAGCTGAACTCTCTCTCTCTCTCTCTCTCTCTCTCTCTCTCTCTCTCTCTCTCTCCCTGCCTCCCCTCTCTGCCCCTCTGTGTGGTGGAGGCTCCTTCTTTGGAGGCTTTGAAACAGAAACTGGATGACCATCTGTCGGGGATGCTTTAAATGCGATTTTCCTGCTTTTTGGCAGAATGGGATTGGACTGGATGGCCCACCAGGTCTCCTCCAACTCAAGGATTCTGATTCTAAGGCAATTCCTCGAATTTTAGTATAAAAAATGTTTTTTTACACCAAAATTCCTCAAGAGAATCAGATTCAAATGTGTCCTTGCAGTTTCTATCATTCTGAAGTTCAATGAGCTCTTCCTGGATTTCTTCTGCAGCCTCTCCAATTGCAATCATAATTCAATAAGTCAAAAATTAATATGAATATTGAGGATTCACTGGAGTCGTCAAATCATTAAACAGCAAAACAGAATCACTGACACACAACCAAGCAAGAAAAAAGAATGCGTGCAACTGACGCTGGGTGGCGTGAGTACGTGACACGTGACATCGTGATGAACCAGGTTAGGATCCACTGATCTACACTGTAGAATTAATGTAGTGTAGCACCACTTGAACTGCCATGGTTCCATCCTATGGAATCATAAGATTCGTAGTTTCATAAGCCTTTTCAGCCCATACTACAAATCCCAGGAGTCCATAGCAGTGAGTGAACACATGGTGGTCAACCCACGTTGTGTTCCAATGTTGTGTCACATATTACTCAACCATTAGGTGTGTCTACACTGTAGAATTACTGTAGTTTGGCACCACTTGAACAGCTGTGGCTCCATCCTAAGGAATCATGGGATTCGTAGTTTCATAAGCTTCCTCTGCCCATACTATAAATCCCAGGATTCCATAGCAGTGAGTCAACCCATGGCAGTCAATGACCGGGTGACTCTTTTCTCTTGTCACCGTCCATCAATGCATACAAACAAACATTATCTGAAAAAATGATGAACAGATAGATGCAGTGAGATTAGGATTTCCTCCTCTTCAGTTTATTGGCACTGAAAGGAGACAAGAGAGCGAGAGAAAGGGGGAGGGAAAGCCTCTTCCTTGAAGGAAACTCCAAGTTGCTTGAATATTGCTTTTGTGTTTCAGGGAATGTTTATCTTACCGAAAGGAAGATCTATTGTGCATTACCAGTGACCTTTGAAAAATCAGATTTCGTGACCACCATTTTCACAGCTGCACGACATAATTTCATTCAGGTATTAATTTTTTTCTTCTTCTTCGCCAAAGCCTCCAGATGAACAATCGCCGTCCTTTCCTGCAGGCAGCTCTTTCCAAAGATCTCCTTTGTCTTGCCTTTTCTCCCCCCAACTTCAGTGTCAGTCTCACACTGTACTTCAAAACCTGTTGCACCACATTGAAGTCTTGCAAAAAATAACACCAAAAAAGGAGCATATGTATTCGAACAGTTGCACTGTTTGAAATGATCCAAGCCCTTTGGCTCACCTTTCAGCTTCCTGAGGCAAAATGGGGGTGAAAAAAATTCCCCTAAATTCACACATTGATCTCAGTGGGGAGATTAAAACTGCATAAAGTTGGGCCGATGGAGAAAGTATTCAATGCAATGCAATGCTGAGTGTGTTTATTCAAGTGTAAAACCTCTTATATACTCATCATAATTAACTCTCTGCCATCCCACCTTTTCACCTGCATGTAAAATGTCCCAGATTCTTTCTCCTTCCACTTTACCCTTCGGATTTACTTCAGTTACTGCAAATTGTAGTCGCGTCTTCACTGCATGGAGCCCCCGGTGGCGCAGTGGGTTAAAGCACTGAGCTGCTGAGCTTGTTGATCGAAAGGTCACAGGTTTAATTCCGGGAAGCGGCATGAGTTTCCGCTGTTAGCCCTAGCTTCTGCCAACCTAGCAGTTCGAAAACATGCAAATGTGAGTAGATCAATAGGCACCACTCCGGCGGGAAGGTAACAGCGCTCCATGCAGTCATGCCGGCCACATGACCTTGGAGGTGTCTATGGACAACGCTGGCTCTTTGGCTTAGAAATGGAGAAGAGCACCACACCCCAGAGTCAGACATGACTGGACTTAATGTCAGGGGACTACCTACCTACCTTCACTGCATGGCATTATATCAGTGGTTCTCAACCTGTGGATCCCCAGATGTTTTGGCCTTCAACTCCCAGAAATCCTAAAAGATGGTAAACTTGCTGGGATTTCTAGGAGTTGTAGGCCAAAACAACAGGGACCCACAGGTTGAGAACCTCTGGTGTAGACACATTTAATGCACTGTACTGCAATATGGGTCTCCTTTGTGCAGAGAAAAAGCAAGATATAAATAAACATAATATTAATAATAATAGTCATATAATGCAGTTTGGAACTGCATTACATGGTCAGTGTAGACCCATATAATGTAGTTTAACTGCACTCAATTGCAATATGGGTCTCCTTTGTGGAGAGAAAAATCAGGATATAAATAGTAGTAGTAGTAAACTGCTTTAAGTGCAAATGGCCAGCACATGCCTTCTGGTGGCTGTGCAGTTTGCATGGGATCAGAAGGAGCAGAAGGAAGAGCCCTCTTATGCATTGCTCATGAGCCAGAGGTAAGCTTGCCTTCCTTCCTTCCTTCCTTCCTTCCTTCCTTCCTTCCTTCCATATCCAACTCCAATCCGCCAAAGAAGCCCCCATAACTGTGCCTTCCTTGCAAAATGGGCTTTGAGGGCCCTCCAGGGTGACCTGTCACAACTTTGACAAGAGGCAGCTGGGGACCTGTGAGATATTGGCTCTTTTCTTTTCCCCTCCTCCTCCTGGCACAGATACATCATCCTCGCCTTTCAGTTCCTCCTCCCTGCCAGTGAGCATCCTTGCAACACTAATGCGTAGGTGAGGGAGGTGGCCAAGTGTGCCATTAATCTCGCCTCTCTGGGCGCTCAGAGATCCATCTGCCTCTGACGGAGACATTTTCCTCATCCTCCCTTGAGCCAAAGAAGGAGATAAGCAATCTGCAGGTGGAGACCAGAGTTGGCTCAGTCCTAAGGTGCCATTGTGATTGACAGCAATGCACATGGCGGGACTTTGATGTGTGTTGGGAGCTTTGTGCTTTCATCCACTTCTTCATTTTTCATTTTCTTCATTTTCAGACATTTGAAGCACATCCGATGCACAAAGCCAGTCCCTTCCCCGTGGCATGATGCATTTGTGTACTATGATCAGGCCATGATAGTACACGCCTTAGTTACATCCAGATTAGATTACTGTAACACACTCTACATGGGGTTGCCTCAGAAGAGAGGTTTTTTTCAGATGTAGGTTAGTGAAACCATGGTACAGAGGTCATACTACGAGACTTTGGAGCCAATGTGTTGCCCTGGCTAGAGTACTACAGGAACTTTCCCAAGCTCTGGTTCCTACTACTTAAAGTAAGGTTTCCTGTCCTAATCCTGTGGGTACTCGGGCGGTTTACAACAAACAACAGCAAACATTCAATGCAGAAACCAAAACAACCAAAGCAACCATAAATCAAAGAACATATTAAACATCCATATCAAGTGGTGATGGGAACAATACGACAAATTAGAGATGAGTCCTAAGATTGGCTCCCACTGATGCCACTAAGTGCCCTTTCACATAGACCTATATTATCAAGGCAGAAAATCCCACAATATCTACTTTGAACTTGGTGATCTGAGTCCACACTGCATATATTTCAGTTCAAAGCAGATATTGTGGGATTTTCTGACTTGATATTCTGGGATATAGGGCTATGTGGAAGGGCCCTATGTCTTATGCATTAAGTATCAGTCAGCAGACTTTCCTGACTTCTTCCTTGGGCAATATGGCCATAAGTAACATTGCTTAAACATGCCACATTATTAGAATGGCCTTGGAGATGTCATACTGTATCCGCCCCAGAAGAAGACAAGACAACGCTGTAATAAGCAGACCCTAAAGTCTCCATTAGACAGAAACTATTTGAAAGCATGCAATGACAACAAAATGCACTGATTCCCAGATTCTGCAAATTATTGAGGTTCCAAATCCAAACTTGGCGGAACGTAGTAATTCAACCTGATTGAATCGATGTCTCTGTTGTGACTCTGCCCAGATGACAGAGGCCGGGTAGAAAATGTTGGGTGCCGTGACCCTTTGTGGCTTTGCGCTCCATCCCGTTGATTTCTTTGAGCAGGAATTCAAGGAGTGCGAAGGGAAAGTGCTGAGTCTTCAAAAGGCCTCATAAACATGTCATCTGTGAAAATGCCACCTCTGCACCTTGGAGACTTCATCCGCTTCACCTTCGTCAAGGCTTGAAAGCCACATTCCTCGCACTTTGGCGCTGGAAAAAAAATGAAAGCGGGCATGTGTGTGGGTGTGCATGTACATTTTTGTGGGCACATGTGCATTTTTTAATTTTTAAAAAAGCAATGGAAGAAAAGCAAGGCGGCCTTAAGTCCTGCCAAATGGTAGAAATTCACAACGTACTTCTACCACTGAGTCTTCGCCCTCAAAGCATGACGGGTCACTCCAAAAGCAGTTCTTTTATTTCCTTCCAAGTGAATGAAGAGAGAACTGTATAAGATGAAAAACCTTTATAAGCGTTTTAAGGAACGGCCTCAATCCCAATTGGAATTGACCTATCACGATAATGAAGTTGACACAAGAGTCACTTCATTCTCTCTTTGCTGTTCTAATGTAGCACAAATCCTATGCAAAATCATACTACATATTTTGACATTAATATTGAAATCTGAAATATATACAGAAAGTCTTTACCCTAATCGGCCCTATGACCGGTATCCCTAGTACCTCCGTCTTGTCTGGATTTAATTTCAATTTGTTCACCCTCATCCGTTGTTTGAGTTTTATATAAAGACACCATTTCATACCGTGGGATTTGAGTGTCCGGATTTCGGCATCCACAGGAAGTGGATACCAAACCACAGTGGATACCGAGGACTCGTCGTATTGAAAACCAAGCCAAAGATAGAATAGAGAACTATAAGAATCTCTTTGTTATAAATTAGGATAAAAAATTACAATGAAATCAGAATTTGGCTGGAACATCAAAGTTTTTGCACTGTCAAATTGGTGACAGGGACCACTTCGCTGCGGGATTAGAATAACAAGGCAGGAATTCCCCCACAGTCCCCTGACTTTGCACATCATGTGTGACACATGTGATGCCTGACAAGAGACGGGCCCAGGGTTGGGCTCAGCTCCTCTGGAGACGTCTCTCCTTTGACATGAAGGAGCAGCATAAACAAAGAGGAGGAGGAGGAGAAATGTGGCTTCTCTCCAACCGTGGGGTTTGTCAGCAACTGTCACAAATTCTCCACCAGTTTTTTCCATGTTTACTGGGGGGGGGGGGGGGGGGGGATATTAAAAATTAAATAGATTTTTTTTAATTACAAAAACGCGAGTCAAGCATAGAAAGAGTGAGTAGTCCGAAGCCTGTTAGAGTTAGTGGCCCAAAGCTAGCATCACCCTGAAAAGTGTGAGTAGACCGAAGCCTGTTAGTGTTAGTTGGCCTTAGTGAAGAAACTCCTCAGTCATTGTGAGGAGGCTTCTCTCTGAGGTAGGCCACAGAGTATGAGGAAGGCCTGATATTGGCATCCTACCTTTCAGTAGAAGCATTGGCAACGGTAATCCACGCAACTGTCACCATGAGGTTGGACTATTGCAACACCTTACATGCCGGCCTTCTGAAGTCAACAACCCAGAAGATTCGGATGGTCCAAAATGCAGCGGCCAGGCTGCTAGTGGGATCATCTATAAGATCCCATATTATCCCGATTCTGCAACAATGGCATTGGCTAGTAGTGCTGGGCGGTTTCGTTCGTTAATTTCGTAATTCGTTAATAATTCGTATTTAAAGTGGCTTACAATCCGATATTGAATCATTCAGGAGTAACTAAAAATCGAAACGAATTTTTAAAATTTATTTCGTATTGTTTTGTAATTGTTTCATAATTGTTTCGAAATCGTTTCGTTATTATTTCGTTATTATTTCCGTATGTCTGGTGCAAGTTTTATAGTTGTTGTTTGTTTTATCAGTGATAAAAAAATAAATTATCACACCAACAGTCAACAACAGAGGGAGAGGGAAGCTTCAGAAGTTCCCCCTGTCCCATTTGGAGGGTTTTTTAGCGTATTGCGCAATCGCGTCCATCATTAACGAATCAATTCGTTATTGTTTCGAAATTATTTCATAATTTCTGAAATTTCATAAATATCGAACTTTTTAAAAGAAAAAACAAAACGCAAAACCCCCCTAAAAACGAATCGAGTTTAGAAACAAATTTTTCCGTGGTTGCCCAGCCCTATTGGCTACTGTTCTGGGACAGCCGCACCAGGAGCTCCAGCTTATCTTGCTATTTGTTGATTGCTGCATGTATTTTAAAGTTCTATGCCTTTGCAGTTAGATGGCTTTCCTTAGTTTGCATTTATTGGATCTATGACCTGTCAATTATTGTTAGGTTCCCTGGTCCCTCCCCCTTTTTGAGTTTTGGAGGGAATAGGAGCCATTTTGGGTCTGTCCACACATAGAAGCCTTTCATACAGGACATAAAACCAGGAGCTGCTGTAGAAAGCTTCGTCTTTTACAGCTTGGCCAGGAGATATACAGCCCCACAGCTTGGCCGGGGATATACAGCCCCATAGCTTGGCCATAGAGATGCAGTCTCAGCACAGCTCTTTTGCTGAGGATTTTACAGCCTTACAGCTCCTTTGCTGAGGGAATCCGGTCCCACAGCACTTCAGCCAGCCATCACTGAAACCTGAACACCTTCTTTTCCCCTGGAAGTCTACAAAGCTCTGCTTGGTAAGGGTCACTCGCGGAAGCCAGAAGCAGTTGGTACCGGGTGTAGGGGCTGCACGCAGAGGCAAAGACAGATTGCCCAGATAAGAGGTTAAGGATTTCCCCATTAGTTAAAATACAGTTATGAAGATAGTGCCTGTCCCCTGTGGACAAGATTGAGAGAGCCAATAGGCTATTAAGAAAGCCTTGAAGTACCTGTTTGATTTCAATAATAAACTTTGTTGAACCTTTAAGCAATCTAAAGACTCTGTTTAAGAAAATTCAAAGGCCTTTAATCTGAGGCAGCCCCGGCATCCCGTTGGGCACACAGAATTTATGTCCTGTCTACAGTCTTATGTACAGGCCCAGCGTGCGACAGCACAGCTACCAATAGAACATTGGATCTCTTACAAGATACTGATCTTGACATTTAGAGCACAAAATGGCCAAGGACCTTTATATCTCATTCCTTTTCTCCATCAGTGGTCACCTCGATCCACCCAGGAAAATCTATACATACCAGGCCCTAGGGAGGTACACCTGGAAGCTACACGGCATAGAGCTTTTTGGACCTATGCTCCAATTCTGTGGAACTCATTGCCTCCATACATTAGAGCAATGTCGGAGTTGCGACCTTTTGTAAAGACGCTCAAGACTTGGCTGTTCGGTTGTGCCTTTAAGTAATCAGATCTAATTTGCCAAATAGTTACTGTTGAATGTTTTTATGCTGAATGTTTTTATATTGTGTAAATGCTATTTTAGATTGTAAGTCGCTCGGAGCACCTTGGTGGAGAGTGACTAATTAAGAAATAAAGTGAAGTGAAGTGATATGAGAAGTATGAGAGAAGCCTTATGTGTAAAGTTCCAGTATAAAGGCTGCTGTGTGTGAAGCAACTATGTATTTGTTTATTTGTGTTATAGGAACCGTGTTTTTGTAAATAGTGTAACCATATTATTATACAAGTCTCCTATAGAATCATAGAATCAAAGAGTTGGAAGAGACCTCATGGGCCATCCAGTCCAACCCCCCGCCAAGAAGCAGGAAAATTGAGAAGCTGGAATGTGCCCAGAGGAGGGCGACTAAAATGATCAAGGGTCTGGAGAACAAGCCGTATGAGGAGTGGCTTAAGGAGCTGGGCATGTTTAGCCTGAAGAAGAGAAGGCTGAGAAGAGATATGATAGCCATGTATAAATATGTGAGAGGAAGCCACAGGGAGAAGGGAGCAAGCTTGTTTTCTGCTTCCTTGGAGACTAGGACGCGGAACAATGGCTTCAAACTACAAGAGAGGAGATTCCATCTGAACATGAGGAAGAACTTCCTGACTGTGAGAGCTGTTCAGCAGTGGAACTCTCTGCCCGGAGTGTGGTGAAGGCTCCTTCTTTGGAAGCTTCTTAACAGAGGCTGGATGGCCATCTGTTAGGAGTGATTTGAATGCAATATTCCTACTTCTTGGCAGGGGGTTGGACTGGATGGCCCATGAGGTCTCTTCCAACTCTTTGATTCTATGATTCTAGGTGGCTGCCAAGGTAGTGGAAATGGTCAACATTTTCTAATGTTACACCGTTAAGCTGTATCTCTGGCATTGGAGAGGGATTGGCTAGTGACTGCTGGAAGAGTACTTTGGTTTTCTCGATGTTCAATGACAGGCTGAGCTTTTCGTATGCTTCTGCATAGGAGTGGAGAACAGAGGAGGTCCTAGGTAATTTTCAACCGTAAGCAAATAGGCAAACAGTATCCTCCCCCCCCCCCCCTGCCAATCATTGGTGGAGTTCAGAATGCTCTTTGATTTTAGGTGAACTATACATCTCAGTAACTACAACTCGCATATGTCAAGGTCTATTTTCCCCCAAGAGTGCCTCAAGAGCGCCCCTGGGCAAAATCAACTATACTGCGAATGCTTACTTTGCGTAATGGGTTGAGCCACCCCTGGTGGAGAATCCCCCAGATAAAGAAGGTGAAGAAGACAATGACAAATTGAGGGCGCTCGCCCAACAAAGATTACTAGGGAGAAGAATCGAACTCAAGAAAAAGCAGCTCATTACCTAACAAATTGAAGGCAATGGGGGGAATAAAAACCAGATCAAAATTCCAACAGAACTCACTACCTCTGAGGATGCTTGCCATAGATGCAGGCGAAACGTCAGGAGAGAATGCCTCTAGACCATGGCCATATAGCCTGAAAAAACCTACACCAGCCCAGATCAAAATTGCCAACCTGTTTTTCTTGATGGCAAAGGATGAAGGCAGCCAGGCCTTACTGTTTAGAAGGGAGACAGATCCGTTGGGTCCTTTTGCTTCTCAAAGAGGAGGCGCCAAATGCATCCAAGGAGCATTTGATTTCCTAGCACGGTCCTTCGGCAACACCTCTTTACTCATTCAAGCTCTCTTGTTGACTTTAACAGCTGCTGTTTGAACATTTGCTCCGCAGAGAACATGTCTCCCATTTTTCTTGGAACCACAACACAGGCCTATGACTCTCCCCCCCCCACCCCCCCCACCACCACCTCCTCCTCCTCTATTTTTTCCTTCTTCCTGCAGGGAAGGGCTGCTTTGACTTGTGCTTTCAAATTAGGTGTTTCAAACATCCACAGGCCAACCTGCTGTTTAAATTTAAGGGTTCCAAAATGTAAGGTGGACACATTGGCTAAACAAACTCTTCCAGAAAACATTCAGGAACTTCTCTTGCTTCTTTAGATGTCATGCAAAATGTTCTTTAGGCAACTGTCCTCCGGAATGTGAGCAGCCAGCGCCCACTGAGTAGAGTTGTGCATGGATCCGTTTCTCAAAATGGGCTCCAACTGTTCCGGCTCTTTTGGCCAGCTGTAACGGCATGGGCCATTTTTTCAGTTACAACAGACCACGTGGCTGCTAACCATGGCTACTTTTGGTTTTATTTGACCATGCGTAAAATACGGAGAGGCAGTTGCACACCCTTCCGGGGTTTCCCTGTGATCCCTGCCCGTTGAGCCAATCTGAACTGAGAAAAGCTACGACATGTCTTTTAGCCAAGCTGGGCTTCCATTTTTTTCATGTCAGGAGCGACTTGAGAAACTGCAAGTTGCTTTTGGTGTGAGAGAATTGGCCTTCTGGAAGGACGTTGCCCAGGGGACGTTGCCCAGATGTTTTGTTGTTTTACCATTCTGTGGGAGGCTTCTCTCATGTACCCACATGGGGAGCTGGGGCTGATAGAGTGGGCTCACCCCACTCCCTGGATTCGAACCACCAACCTGTTGGTCAGCAGTCCTGCCAGCAAAGAGATTAACCCATTGCATCACCAGGGGCTAATGCTCCTTCAGGTGGTGTGGTCCCACTGAAATAAGTGTGCCTTAACTCAGCTTCATTGAAAGGGTGTTGAGGGCAAACGATGCCAGAAAAAGTGGTTTCCTAAATCTGGTGCCTTAAACCCAGTTCTTATTGAAGGATCTGAGCAGAAACAATCCCAGAACTGCTGGTTTCTTAAATCTGGTGCCCTAAAAATGACGGAAAGAGAAGCCTCATAAGTTCCCCATTGTTGTGAATGGACCGGACCTTCCCAGATTGAAAAACAAAATTTTGCCCCCTCTAATTTGGGAGGTTCCTGAAAAACAGATCGGGGTGCCACCAAAATCCAGACACTGAAAACGACATGGGGTTTAACACCCCTACCACTGGGTGCCAGCATGACTAAGATTCGAATCCATGTTCAGTCATGTAAACCCATTGGCTGACCTTGTATGATTCATACACTATCAACTTCTGAAAACCCCATAGTAGGTTTATTTATTTATTTATTTATTTACTATATTTCTATACCGCCCTTCTCAGCCCAAGGGTGACTTAGGGCGGTTTACAAAACTGGCACAATTCGATGCCACAATAATATAAATAGTTAAAAGCATATAAATTCCATAAACAATAAAATCAATAAAACATAAAACATAAGTCCTCCATATCTAATTTCCAGAATCTTTATCCGATTGTAATTGTCTAGCCGTTCCAAGGTTCACCTTGGGGTCACTATAACTTGGAAGGTACACAAAAGCGGCAAGATGCCATGCAACTATTGCAATCTGTCTACATGATGGCATGTCTTGGGAAAAGTACATCAATTGGGCATAAATCAAGATGCTGTAAATCAGTGTTTCTCAACCTTCCTAATGCCGCGATCCCTTAATACAGTTCTTCATGTTGTGGTGACTCCCAACCATAACATTATTTTTGTTGCTACTTCATAACTGTAATTTTGCTGCTGTTATGAATCGTAATGTACACATCTGATAGGCAGGATGTATTTTCATTCACTGGACTAAATTTGGCACAACTACTCGATACACCAAAATTTGAATACTGGTGGGGTTGGGGAGGCGATTGATTTCGTCACTTGGGAGTTGTAATTGCTGAGATTTATAGTTCACCTGCAATCAAAGAGCATTCTAAACTCCACCAATGATGGAATTGAACGAAACTTGTCACACAGAACTCCCATGACCCACAGAAAATACTGGAAGGGTTTGGTGGCATTGACCTTGAGTTTTGGGGTTGTACTTCACCTACCTCTAGAGAGCACTGTGGGCTCAAACAATGATGGATCTGGACCAAACTTGACAGAGATACTCAATGTGCCCAAATGTGAACACTGGTGGGTTTGGGGAAAATAGACCTTGACATTTATGAGTTGTAGTTGCTGGGGTTTATAGTTCACCTACAATCAAATAGCATTCTGAACCTTGCCAAAGATAGAATTGGGCCAAGTTCCCTACACAGAACCCCCATGACCAACAGAAAATACTGTGTTTTCTGACAGTTTTTGGCGACCCCTCTGACACCCCTTGGTGACACCCCCCCCCCCCCCGGGGGTCCCGACCACCAAGTTGCGAAACACTGCTGTAAATGAACTGGAAAATATTTCTGAAAGAGCAATAAAAACAATGTCTTATAATAGGGGGAAACAGAGCTCTTTTATCTAAACTCCACATATCAGCTCCTAAGATTGGATCTGCTGATTGACAGATGATTTTAATATTCACTTTGTCGCTCTCCTCTTTCCAATTCAATATTGAATAAATTTAATCCACACACCATTGACTTTTCCCGGCTAAGCCAGCAACTGTTCGGCATTGGACCAAACATTCTTGTAAAGTCTAAATTTATCTGAATGTGAACACGCTATAAAATGTGAACAGTACAATAAAAAAGCTGCAATAAAAATGGGGAACGTTCTCTGTGTGTATGAGACAAGAGAGAAGTTGATCCTGTGTATCGAAGGCGAATAATCTCTCATTTCAAAACCTGAGCTCATTTGTTTTTGGACAAGTTTTAACTGAGGGCTTTGACAGAGAACCTTGCAAGTGAAATGTTAGAAGCTGATTAACAAAGAAGCAATAAGCATTGAGCTGAAATATGGATTGAAGCACTAGTATTATGAACCCTTTGCTCTGAGGTCTGGAGCTCCAAAAAGAAGCGAGCAATATCTGGCAGGTACTTGCTCTATGTTTAATATATTTAAAAAATACCCATAGAAAGGCAACATTAATCAAAATAAGCAAAATATGTGCGGTATGGAATGCGGTTCATTGGGGCAATCGCCTTTCTTGGTGGATGGGTAAATTAAAACACATGGCAACGTGTTACAAGGAGGAACACACTGCTGACTGTATTACTCCTCCTTTTTATTGGTTAATCCCTAATCAGAACCAGCTGGTCATAAAGCAAAGGAGTTCATGGGAACCCACCCTTTGTTGAAAGGAGAAATTGGTGTCAATACCAGAAACAGATGAGGACACTTATATACACAAAAGAAAGCCCCAATGTAATTGGCTTCTGGAGGTCAGGTTACGCAAAGACACCGGTGGACAAAGGTGAGGCGCTGGCCACCAAGACTGGCAGGCAAAACACGGGGTCTTCTCCATGGGTTTGTGCATCTGGAAGGAAAATCTCCAGGGCTCAATTCGGAGAAGGGAGTACAAGAGCCATGGATCTCCAGCATAGTTCTCCAGATGTTGGAGACTCAAGCTCCCAGAATTCCCATGCAGCAGGCAAACTGAGACTTCTGGGATTTGATGTCAAAAACATTTATTTATTTATTTGTTTGTTTATAATTCAAACTTATTTGCCGCCACTCCCCTGGGGCTCGGAGCGGCTTACAAGAACAGGCTAAAATCTAACACAATTTAAAAACAATTTAAAAGCAACAATGTCAGAGATCAAAGGCCTGTCGAAACAGATATGTCTTACATGCCCTGCAGAAAGCTGATAGGTCCCACAAGGCACGGACTTCAGGTGGCAGAGTATTCCAGAATGATGGTGCCACTGCTGTAAAGGCTCTGCGTCTGGTTGCTGTTAGACACAAGGTCTTGACACTGGGAATTTCCAATAGATCTTGGTTCTCAGAACGGAGGGATCTCTGGGGTTGGTAGGGGGTGAGGCAGTCCCTCAGGTACATCGGCCCCAGACCATGCAAGGCCTTAAAGGTGAGTACCATCACTTTGAAAGTGATCCGGTGCTCAATTGGTAACCAATGCAGCTGCAGTAAGATTGGTGTTATGTGGCATCTCATCGGAATTTCCGCGAGAAGCCGAGCAGCTGCATTTTGTACCAGCTTGAGCTTCCGGATCACCGACAGAGGAAGGCCAATGTAGAGGGCGTTACAGTAGTCCAGTCTTGAGATGACTGTAGCCTGGATCACCATAGTTAGGTCATCCCTGGACAGGGAGGGGGCCAGCCGTCTAGCCTGCCGCAGATGAAAAAAGGCGGTTCTGCTAACGGCGGATACCTGGGCCTCCATCGTCAGCAGAGGGTCCAAAAGGACTCCCAGACTCTTTACCAATGATGACGGGTGTGGCGCCTCGCCATCCAAGGTAGGCAGCTGGATATCCCCACTGCCCGGTCGACCCAGCCATAGGATCTCCGTCTTTGCTGGATTCACCCTCAACCTGCTGGCACGCAGCCATCCAATAACGGCCTCGAGGCACTGATGGAACACTCAGGTACAGAGTCCGGTCGGCCTTCCATCTTCAGCACCAGCTGAGTGTCATCAGCGTACTGGTAACACTTCAGCCCAAAACCTCGAACCAGCTGAGCAAGTGGTCGCATATAGATGTTAAACAATAGAAGGAGGAAAATGCCCCCCTGAGGAACCCCACAAGATAGAGGGGACCTCTCAGAGACCAGGCCTCCCCTCTCCACTCGCTGTCCACGGTTGTGAAGAAAGGAGGACAGCTAGTTTAAAGCTGTCCCCCTGACTCCAACAGCAGCAAGGTGGTGGGTCAAAAGATTGTGGTCGACTGTGTCAAATGCTGCTGTGAGATCCAATAACACAAGCAGCACTGACCCGCCCTGGTCAAGCTGGCATGGAAGGTGATCCGTGATGGAGACCAGCATAGTCTCTGTCCCATGCCCCGTACGGAAGTCAGACTGGAAGGGATCTAAAGCATCTAAAGCAGTGCTTCTTAACTTATGGGCCATGGACCACCAATGGGCAACGAGGCCGAAAATCTGGTCTGCAAGCCTCCTTCGTCTTTATTTATTTCATTTATTTTATTTTATTTCCGCCCCTTTTTATGCTACCTGCCATTCTCTCCCTGTCACTGACCATGGCATATGTTCTGTATCGGAAACTAGAGCTGATGTGGTCTATCCAACGCAATTTTCTGAATCAGCACCCCAAACCAATTCTAAAGTTGACCAAAAACTGATTTGTAACCCTTTTTGTACTAACTTTGGAGAGTGGTCCCTGGTCAAGTAGTCCTTAGTCAAAGTGGTCCCTGGTCAATGTGATCCCTAGTCAAGTGGTCCCTAGTCAAAGTGGTCCCTGGTCAAGTGGTCCCTGGTCTATTTATTTATTTATCTATTTATTTGGGGTGCTTCTACCCCACCCTCCTCAACTCCCTGGGGGGACTCAGGGTGGCTTACAAAAGGCACAATTCGATGCCTAACAATTCACAAAATACAGTACAATATACAATATACAATACACAAATTTACCATATAATGCCAACAGTTATAACTAATTAAAACAATCAAACAGTATACTAGCAGCAATCAAATCATCTTGTGGTCAATGTTCGCCAATTCATAGTCCGTAATCCATCTAGCATCGTCATTATCCTTTCCTACTCTGGTCGTCATTGGTTGTCTTTGTCCATCTGCCAGCTTACCCGAAGGCCTGGTCCCACATCCAGGTTTTTAGCTTCCTTCTGAAAGCAAGGAGGGATGTTGATGACCTAATCTCCCCCGGGAGTGCATTCCACAGGCGAGAGGCCACCACCGAGAAGGCCCTGTCCCTTGTCACCACCAGTCTTGCTTGTGATAAAGGTGGGGCCGAGAACAGGGCCTCTCCAGCAGATCTTAAACTTCAAGGTGGGACGTAGAAGGAGATACGTTCAGACAGGTATGCTGGGCCGGAGCCGTAAAGGGTTTTGTAGGTCAAAACCAGCACTTTGAATTGTGCTCGGAACTGAATCGGCAGCCAGTGGAGCTGACATAGCAATGTGATCACTAGTCAAGTGGTCCCTGATTAAAGTGTTCCCTGGCCAAAGTGGTCCCTGGTCAAAAAAGGTTGGGAACCACTGATCTAAAGAACTAGAACTTGAAGGCCACCATCTCAGATGTCTCTTCCATGCTATCCACACATGACACTTTGACCCCATCTTAGCTGCAACCTATAGACTCCTGGGGGGCCCTAGAGCCTTCTGGGAGAAGATTCTATCTATCTATCTATCTATCTATCTATCTATCTATCTATCTATCTATAGTATTTCTATCCCACTTTTCTCCCAACGGACCCAAGGTGGCTCACAGCAACATTAAACATACAATGTAACATAATGTGATTGATTAAAACAGTCCAAAAGAGTTACATGGATACTCAACCTTCAGGAAAGGGATGTAATTAGTCACACACACACTGGGTTTTGCTTCCATGGTCTCAACTTCTGAATGCAAGGCCGCTCTCAAGTCCTCCATGGTATAAGTGTCTGTGGTATAAGTGTCAGCGAATTCTTGTCAGTCCACTTCTTGAGAGCCTCCCTTCAAGGACACCAAGGAAACTCCTACATGGATATTACCTTGTAGACAATTAAATTAAATTAAATTAAGATTAAATTAAAAGCAGTCTAAAATTCCCATAAGGCAATAAAATACTAGGCTTCTGCACCATTCAATTAAAAGCTGTTTCAAACAGGAACGTCTTCAGTTCTTTCCTAAGCATATACCATTACCTATTTTATTTACAACTTTTATATTCCACCCTTCTCACCCCGCAGGGGACTCAGGGCAGATTACAGTGTACACATATATGGCAAACATTCAATGCCAATTTTTGACATACAAACATATACAGACATACACAGAGGCTATTTAACTTTTTTCTGGCCGGCAGGGGAGCTGTCGCTTTCATCGTCCATCTGCGACGCTGATGAAGCACTTCCGCATTCCCCGCATGCTTCCCCACTGGAATGCTTTGCTGGAGTCTTCTTTATGGCCTCATAAATCACCTTAAGGTGGTACCTAATTTTCCTACTTGACAGATGCAACTGTCTTTCGGGTTGCAAAGGTCAACAACAGGCTACACATAATTGGTTGGAAACCCACTCCAACCCAGGCTGGCTTCGAACTCATGACCTTTTGGTCAGAGTGATCTTAATGCAGCTGACACTCAACCAGCTGTGCCACAATCCCGGTGCATACCACTTCATAGGATGGAACAATGTCAATTTAAGGTGGAATAAGAGCATCACAATCATCTGGTGGCAGAAAAATATGAAATGGAAAGATACAGAATGGGTGACACCTGGCTCAGCAACTGTCCATGTGAGAAAGATCTTGGAGGTTTCATGGAGAACAAGCTGAACAGGAGCCAAGAGTGTGATGCAGCTGAAAAAGCCAATGGTATTTTGGGCTGCACCCGAAGGAGTCTAGTGTCCAGATCAAGGGAAGTCATGCTGCCTCTCTCTTCTGCTTTGGTCAGACCTTTTCACCTGGGATACTGTGTCCAATTCTGGGCCCCACAGTTCAAAAGAGAGATTGACTCCAAGCTGGAACGGGTCCAGAGGAAGGGGGAGAAGAAAAGCATCAAAGGTCTGGAGACCATGGATCTCTATGTGGAGTGTCTTAAAGAACTGAGTATGCTTAGCCTGCAGAAGAGAAGGTGGAGAGGATACATGAAAGCCATGTATAAATATGTGAAAGGATGTCATATGGAAGAGAAAGAGGCTTGTTTTCTGCTGCCCTTGAAAATAGAACTCAATGGAGCAATGGTTCCAAATGACAGGAAAGGAGATTCCACCTGAACATTAGGAAGAACTTCCTGACCATAAGAAGAGCTGTTCAGCAGTGGAAGTTCCTTTCTTGGAAGCTTTTAAACAGAGGCTAGATGGCCATCTGTCAGGGAGGTTTGATTGTGCTTTTCCTGCATGGCAGATTGGGTTGGACTAGATGGCCGATGTGGTCTCTTCCAACTCTATTATTCTATAGTGCGAACCTATAGCAACGTGCTTGTCGTTCATTAGGTAAAGGTTTTCCCCTGACATTAAGTTCAGTTGTGTCCAACTCTGGGGGCTGGTGCTCATCTCCATTTTTAAGCCAAAGAGCTGGCATTGTCTGTAGATACCTCCAAGGACATGTGGCCAAAATGACTGCATGGAGCGCCGTTACCATCCTACCAGAGCGGTACCTATTGATCTACTCACATCTGCATGTTTTCGAACTGCTAGGTTGGCAGAAGCCAGGGCTAACAGCGGGAGCTCACACCGCTCCCCGGATTTGAACCTGTGATGTTTCGGTCAGCAAGTTCAGCAGTTCAGCAGTTTAACCCGCTGCACCACCATGGCTCCTGTTGTTCATTAGGATCTCTATTTTTTCATCATTTGTCTTCCAAGATGGAATTCAAAGTGATCAGCTTATAGAAATTCTCCCTTCTGTAAGCTAATCAAGTTCGCTCTAGTTTACCTTTGCCAAAGAGGCTCCTGGGTGTATTCTGGGCTGATGTGAATTTTCACAGTTCTGTTATAGAACTCCAGTATGCTGATGACAATGTCATCTGTGCGCATTCAGAAGAAGATCTACAAGCCACTCTAAACACCTTCGCAGAAGCATACACGAAGCTTGGCCTGTCACTGAACATCGAGAAAACCAAAGTGCTGTTCCAGCAGTCACCAGCCATCCCCTCCCCAATGCCAGAGATACAGCTTAATGGTTTACATTAGAAAATGTTGACCATTTCCGCTACCTTGGCAGCCACCTCTCCACCAAAGTCAACTTCAACAACAAAATACAACACCGCCTGAGCTCTGCGAGTGCAGCATTTTCCCGAATGAAGCAGAGTGTTTGAGGCCCGGGACATTCGTAGGGATACCAAGGTGCTTGTCTATAAAGCTATTGTCCTCCCAACCCTGCTATATGCCTGTGGAACGTGGACTGTCTACAGACGTCACATGCAACTCCTGGAACGATTCCATCAGCGCTGCCTCTGGAAAATCCTGCAAATCTCTTGGGAAGACAAGCAGACAAACATCAGCGTGCTGGAAGAAGCAAAGACCACCAGCATTGAAGTGATGGCCCTCTGCCATCAACTCCGCTGGGCCGGCCACATTGTCCGGATGTCTGACCACCGTCTCCCAAAGCAATTGCTCTACTCTGAACTTAAGAATGGAAAACAGAATATTGGTGGGCAGGAAAAGAGATTTAAAGATGGCCTCAAAGCCAACCTGAAAATCTCTGGAATAGACACTGAGAACCGGGAAGCCCTGGCCCTTGAGTGCTCCAGCTGGAGGTCAGCTGTGATCAGCAGTGCTGCAGAATTCGAGGAGGCATGAGTGGAGGGTGAAAGAGAGAAACGTGCCAGGAGGAAGGCGCATCAAGCCAACCCCGACCAGGACCGCCTCCCACCTGGAAACCAATGCCTTCACTGTGGGAGAAGATGCGGGTCAAGAATAGGGCTCCACAGCCACCTACGAATCCACAAGGAAACCCATCATGGAAGACCATCTTACTTGTCCAACGAGGGATTGCCTAAGTAAGTAAGTAAGTAAGCATAAAATTCAAACATGGTTGCTTTGCATAGAAAGCAGCATTGTGTGCATAGAAAACTGCATTTTCTGCACATGGCTTATTATTTCTGCATGCTAATTCATTTTCCGTATAGAAAATATTGTTTCCTGTGCGAAAAGGGTATTTTGTATGCAAAAACTCCTTATGTGCGAATTTAGTGCACAATAATCCCTGAATTGCAAATAGCCCTCGAAGACTGTGGTTTTCAAAGGCTTTCATGCAAAGGGGGGAATTTGGCGAAATTACCCATTGCTACCTCTGAGAGCAAAAATAGTGAAGAATCACATTCCTAATATAAAGAAAGCAAGGAATTTGCTTATCGTTGCTCTTTCACGGGTTTAGCTTTGGACCAAATCTCAATGGAGTCAGAGTTTATCCCACCAACCATGGCACTGCATCAAGCTGTATAACCTTACAAGCTTTACTTCTAATCCAGCATTTTCTCTCTCTCCCTTGCCTTATAGGAGGCTTCATTTCCCCCGTGAAAGACCAAGACTCAGAACTCAGTTTCCTTCTGTTGTTTCTAGCTTAAAGTAATGCCTTTCGAGAGACTGCGGTTACTGGGAAAAGAAAGGAAGAAACCAGTCGGGAAGAGGTTATTAGCCTCCAACTTAATAACATCCATCTCAGCCCCTCGCCCTCTCGGAGGCATTGTAAGGAGGCACATTTGGCTTCCCCCAAAAAAGGGGATCCTAATCTGAAATGAATTTATAGCTAATTCAACCTGTAGGCTAGTGACTTTGGGATTTCCTAGATAATACAATCCAGACAGTAATGTTGATGGATGCAAAAGGCTCGCCTGTGTAGTCGATGTAAGGCCCTGTCAAGAGAATGACGGATGCGTTTTTGCTTAACCATAAGTAACCTCCAGTATGGCGGTATATTGTTATGGCTGCAATTTGTTACTAGAGCTGTGCAAAATTTTGAAAGTGGTTCGTAAGTCGGCAAAATTCCTATTTACAACCTGTCTAACAAATTCACCAAAATTCCAGGAAAGATTGTAAGTATTTCATTAGTAACCTATGTATTCACCGGGATTGTGGCGCAGCTGGCTGAGTGTCAGCTGCATTAAGATCACTCTGACCAAAAGGTCATGAGTTCGAAGCCAGCCCGGGTTGGAGTGGGTTTCCAACCAATTGTGTAGCCTGTTGTCGACCTTTGCAACCTGAAAGACAGTTGCATCTGTCAAGTAGGAAAATTAGGTACCACTTTGTGTGGGGAGGCTAAATTAACTAATTTATGAGGCCATAAGAAAAACTCCAGCAAAGCGGGGAATGCGGAAGTACTTCATCAGTGTCGCAGATGGATGATGAAAGCGACAGCTCCCCTGGTGACCAGAAAAAGTTAAATAGCCTCTGAGTATGTCTGTATATGTTGTATGTCAAAATTGGCATTGAATGTTTGCCATATATGTGTACACTGTAATCCGCCCTGAGTCCCCTGCGGGGTGAGAAGGGCGGAATATAAATGCTGCAAATAAATAAATAAATATTCTACTTTCTGATCGCTTGTTCTGCAATAGTCAGCAGGAAGCACCGCTGGGACCCGTTGAGGATTGACGCACATCAGTGGAACAAAAATAATGAAATGAAATGAAACTTTCAAAATTCAGAAACAAAATGGATCCCTCACAATTGTTTAGACACGCTTTCAAAACAAAACAGAGAGATACAAATTTCTTCTTTCAAAATGAAATAGATTTTTGGCTTTTTCACTCACCTCTCTTGGTTACTGCAGTGTTTCTCAACCTTCCTAATGCCGCGACCCCTTAATACAGTTCCTCATGTTGTGGTGACCCCCAATCATAAAATTATTTTTGTTGCTACTTTGCAAGTGTAATGTTGCTACTGTTATGAATCATAATGTAAATATCTGATATGCAGGATGTATTTTCATTCTCTGGACCAAATTTGGCACAAATACCTGATACGCCCACATTAGAATACTGGTGGGTTTAGGGGGGATTGATTTATTTTTGTCATTTGAGAGTTGTAGTCGCTGGGATTTATAGTTCACCTACAATCAAAGAGCATTCTGAACTCCACCAATGATTGAATTGTACTTGGCACACAGAACTCCAGTGACCAACAGAAAATACTGGAAAGATTTGGTGGGTATATTTCACCTACATCCAGAGAACACAAACAATGATGGATCTGGACCAAATTTGGCACAGATGCTCAATATACCCATATGTACTGGTGGAGTTTGGGAAAAGTAGACCTTGACATTTGGGAGTTGTAGTTGCAGGGATTTATAATTCACTTAAACCAAAGAGCATTCTG
Source organism: Anolis sagrei (assembly GCF_037176765.1). NCBI lineage: Eukaryota > Metazoa > Chordata > Lepidosauria > Squamata > Anolidae > Anolis > Anolis sagrei. The sequence continues at coordinate 23,836,327 of NC_090028.1, forward strand.
AACATCACCAACGATAGAATTGGGACAAACCTCCCACACAGAACCCCCATGACTAACAGAAAATATGTTTTCTTTGAGTCCACAATGCTCTCTGGATGTAGGTGAACTACAACTCCAAAACTCAAGGTCAATGCCCACCAAATCCTTCCAGTATTTTCTGTTGGCCATGGGAGTTCTGTGTGCCAAGGCTGGTTCAGTTCCATCATTGGTGGAGTTCAGAATGCTCTCTGGTTGTAAGTGAACTATTAATCCCAGCAACTACAACTCCCAAATGATAAAATCAATCCCCTCCACCCCACCAGTATTCAAATTTGGGTGTATTGGGTATTTGTGCCAAATGTGGTCCAGTGAATGAAAATTTATCCTGCATATTTATTTATTTACTTTATTTATATACCGCTTTTCTCAGCCCTCAGGCGACTCAAAGTGGTGAACAACATTGATACAAAACATCACGAGACAAGTATAGGGCAATTAAAAACAATTGTAACATAAATCATTAACATCAGAACAACAATCATTAGCGCCTCAACAGTAAAATCAGAATCCAGCTTCATCATCCATTATTCCGTATTCCTATATTCAATCACACTGTTTGATCAAATGCTTGTTCGAACAGCCAGGTCTTCACTTTCCTCCGAAACGCCAGCAGGGAGGGGGCCGATCTGATATCTGCAGGCAGGGCGTTCCACAGCCGAGGGGCCACCACTGAGAAGGCCCTGTCTCTCATCCCCACCAAGTGCGCCTGTGATGCAGGCGGGACAGAGAGCAGGGCCTCCCCAGATGATCTTAGTGTCCTAGTCGGTTCATAGGAGGAGATGCGTTCGGAGAGGTAAGTAGGGCCAGAACCGTTTAGGGCTTTATAGGCTAACGCCAGCACTTTGAATTGTGCCCAGTAGCAAACTGGCAGCCAGTGGAGCTGGCGCAGCAGAGGAGTAGTATGCTCCCTGAGTGCCGCTCCTGTTAGCAACCTGGCTGCAGAACACTGGACCATTTGAAACTTCCGAGCAGTCTTCAAAGGCAACCCCACGTAGAGAGCGTTGCAGTAGTCTATACAGGATATAACCAGAGCGTGGACTACCGTGGCCAAGTCAGACTTCCCAATTCCTAGATATTGACATTAAGATTCATAACAGGAGCAAAATTACAGTTGTGAAGCAGCAACAAAAATAATGTTATGGTTGAGGGTCACCACAACAGGGAGTCGCAGAATCAGGAAGGTTGAGAACCACTGCTGTAGAGTTACCCTGGATGTGATAAATAGAAATAATTACCTATGAGTACACTAAGGACTGTATCACACCAACCCGCTATTCCATTACAGTCATGTTACTAGTGTTGATAGTGGATACATACCACATGATCCATCTTCAGCATCACACCTCTATTCAGTAGCTCAGCTGCACCAATTCACCACTGTAATGTCACAATTGTTCTTCTGCACACTCTCATTACCTCGACTTCTTGCACTACCATGGTTCCTTTTAAATAATTGCACATTTTCAGTGCTTAAAAACATAAAAAAGAGAGACAAATCTAGGTGAGACAGAAAACAGCTTGAGTTGTACTATAGGCATCACAGCCAGACAAATCTACGGGAATGGCTGCCCCGATTTGGGCAGGGGCAAAGGCTTTCCTTGATAAATCCTGACAAGTTGGAGGAGGCAGTTAAAGGATGTGTCGAAATGGGCCATACTTTACAAACAAGTCTCAAGGGGGTCACCACAAAGGGCTCCGGGCCTCGAGTGAGAGAGAATATATGGCTGTTGAAAGCAATCCGTTTGTCCCGTAACAGGTCCAATCTTCTTCTGGCTCATCTAAGTTGTGCCAAAGCGATGGGAGTTGCTCCAGATTTATGAGGTGCGTGACAGCCTTTTGGCTCACACTCAGAAGAATTTATATCCTTTAAATTCTGCAGATACATACCGAGAGTGCAGACAGTCTCCAACCTACATTTGTATAATTCTCCGAGAGATAAGCAGGGAAATGGAACTGCCATCTGTCTATTAGATCTATACCTCCATGGCTTCCCTAGCGGAATAGGTCTGGGCAAAGGTGGCATTGTGTCTGTTACTTGGGACAGGCATGTAGGAATATTATCTGAGGAGGTCTAGCATGTTTACTGGAATCATGAAAGTGATCTATAGGTTCATGCCTCTCCCAGTAAGCTCACTACAAGATCATCCATTGCATACTAGTGTAGGGACAACTTAGGAATTCATCAAAAGAGGTAAACTTAACTGTATTTCGGTGGAAGACCCCAAGGGTCATCCAGTCCAACCCTTTTCTTTCAGCCAGGCAGGAAAAGCACCAATCAAAGCATCCCCAACAGACGGCCATTCAGACATATGTAGTAATAATAATAATAATAATAATAATAATAATAATAATCTATATATATAAATGCTCTGTGCATAATGAGTACCTTAAAAACAAAAGAACCAATGAATGAAATCACACAAAACAACTCACAACACAAGGGGTGACCATCACTCAAAAATTATGATTTTGTCATTTGGGAAATGTAGTTGCTGGGATTTATAGTTCACCTACAATCAAAGAGCATTCTGAACTCCACCAATGATGGAATTGAACCAAACTTGGCACACAGAACTCCCATGACCAACAGAAAATGCTGGAAGGGTTTCGTGGGCATTGACCTTGAGTTTGGGAGTTGTAGTTCACCTACATCCAGAGAGCACTGTGGACTAAAACAATGATGGATCTGGACCAATCTTGGCAGGAATACTCAATATGCACAAATATAAACACAGATGGAGTTTGGGGGAAATAGACCTTGACATTTGGGTGTTGTGGTTACTGGGATTTATAGTTCACCTTCAATCAAGGAGCATTCTGAACCCCACCAATGACAGAATTGGGGCAAACTTCCCACACAAACCCCCATGACCAACAGATAATACTTAAGGCCATCCAGTCCAACTCCCTTCACCAGGTCAAGAAAACGTAATCAAAGCCCCTCCCAGATAGGACCACCCAGCCATAAATATAGATAGATAAATATGATTCAAACACACACAGATATTGTATCATAGATTTGAAAGGGACCCCTAAAGAAGGACAATTATTTGTTGCATGTTCCAGAGTTGGCAAACTAGACAATCTCCACATCAACACTGACAAAGAAACAACAAGAAATACTTTTTACCCACAAGCATAAAGAAATTACATATATTAGAAACCAATACTTTATCATTACTTTATTTTCCAGATCACCAGACTGGGCCACAGTAACGTGTGGCAGGGGACAGCTAGTAATAATAATAATAATAATAATAATAATAATAATAATAGCAACTCCAGAGGCCATCCAATCCAAAAACCTTCTGCAATTCAGGAAAAGCAGAATTAAAGCACCCCCAACAGGTGGCCACCCAGCCTTTCAATAATAATAATAATAATAATAATAATAATAATAATAGGAGCAACTCCAGGGACCACCCAGTTCAACCCCCTTTTTCTGCCATGCAGGAAAAGCACAATCAAAGCACACACGCCAACAGATAACCACTCAGCCTTCGTAACAACAACAACAATAACCCTAGGGGCCATCCAGTCCAACCACCTTCTGCCATGCAGTAAAGGCACAGTCAAAGCACCCCTGACAGATGACTACCCAGCCTTCGTAATAGTAGTAGTAGTAGTAGTAGTAGCAGCAGCAGCAGTAGTAATAGGAGCAACCTCGGGGGCCAATTGTGCAGAGAAATGCACAATTAAAGCTCCCCAATAGATGGCCATCCAGATTTTGCAATAATAATAATAGTAATAGTAATAGTAGCAGTAGTAAGAGCGACCCCAGAGGCCATCCAGTACAACTCCCTTCTTTCTGCTATGCAGGGAAAGCACAATCGAAACATCCCCAATAGATAGCTATCCAGCTGTAACAACAACAACAACAACAACCTCAGGGGCCACCCAGTCCAACCCCCTTTATTCTGCCATGCAGGAAAGGGATCTGGGCAATGAGGAAAGTGATGAAAAAAAGGCTTTTGATGGCAATGGGAGGCAGGGGGAGAAGGAGGAGCAGGAAAAGCTGGAGGAGGAAACTATGGAGCCCCTCAGTATGCTTCATAGAGCCCAAAGGGCTCTGCGGAGCACACTTTGAGAACTACTGCTCTATAGGGATGCTGACACTTGAATCATTCTAGAAGACCTACAGATATCTAAAAGATGGAGTCTAGGTACTGCAGTGCAATCCACCAAACGTTGACTGTAAAATTATGCTGGGGAACCTAGAGAGAACATACTGATCAAATCTGCAAGCTATCAGATCCTCAAACGTGAAGCCCATAAACGTGGAGGACCACCTGTGCACGTACCAGCATCCCATGCCCTCTCCCTACAACTACCCGTTAGGCAGCCTGTCAGAAGTTCAAATGGACCCCCATGAAAGTAGCCCAGCCCACGAATCCTGCAATCCAGGAGATGTGGCAAGGCCTACATATTCCCACCATGCACACAACAGCTCTGCCAGATCCAAGACAGAACGGGGAAGCGCTGAGCTATTCCACAGCCCCAGACTTTCGAGGGAAAAATCACACGTTATCAGTCTGTCTCCAAACCTCCTTTTTCCGTGCCAGAGGTTAACAAGAAGATGGTTGCTGCAGAACTTTGACGGCTCTTCATCTCTAATGATTCACTTGACAGATGTTCCCCTGGCTTCTCTCCAGTCCATAATGGGGACTCCATCGCTGCCTCTGAGTGCATTAAGAATGACCTACTTATGTCTGCCGGCCAAGAGACGGTAAATTTTATTTCAGTTGCAGCAGCAACAGAATGTGTGTAGGGGGGTAACCGGACTTTCTCTCCCTAACTCTTTCTCATAGAGATGAGACTCTAGAGCAAGCATCAGCAAACTTTGATTGAGTGGCTGAAGGGGGGAAAGGAAGGGGCCTGAGGCTGTTAGGTATGGTGGGAGTTAAAGTCCAAAGTACCTGGAGGGAGGGCCGAAGTTTGCCCATGCCTGTTTTAGAATGATTTATAAATGGTTCCTGATAAGACTCTGATCGAGAGAATGCCTCTTGTTGACCAATGGCAATTCTCAGTGTCCCTCACTAAACTGCAAATCCCAGGATCTGTTGGCTGGAACCATGTCAAGGAAAGCTCTGTGTCCTAAAATCTCATAATGTGAAAATGTTCAGAGCATTCTGAACCCTCCAGCAATAGAATTGGGCCAAACTTCCCACCAGGGCAAAATCCACAGACTCCATTGCCAGGATATGTATTTCCTGTGAATAAGAAGAGTCAGCTAAGATTTCAACCCAAATGGTTCAGTAGATTTCCTTAGTTGACATGCTCATTTCATGTCAATTGGTTCAATTCATTCCTCTGAAATCGGAGTCAGTGCGTGGAATATATGGACCAAGTCTCCGAAAGTTCCCCCCCCCCCCCCATGTGGGGTACCCCAAGGTGCAATTCTCTCCTCTCTTCTTTTCAACATCTACGTTAGACCCCTTGCCAGTTTGGCTGGGAGATTCGGCCTGGACTGCTATCAATATGAGGACGACACCCAACTCCTGTTGTGCTTGGAGCCTGGAGTAACGTCAATACCTGACAATTTCACCTTGTGCCTGGAGGCTTTGTCAAACTGGCTACGTGCTAGCAGACTGAAGGTGAATCCAGCGAAGACTGAAATCTTGTGGCATGGCCACCCGATAGGTCTGATCCATCCGTTACCTACCTTTGACGGCGCTGCTCTATCTCCATAGCCTACCGTTAAGAGCCTAGGTGTCGTTTTGGATTCGCAGCTGACGATGGAGGCTCAGGTCGTGCTGCCACGAACAGGCCTTTTTCCATCTACGACAAGCAAGGCAACTGGCACCTTACCTGTTGGATGAGGCTCTGGCAACAGTCCTCCATGCCATCTAGGCTGGACTATTGTAACGCCTTGTATGTTGGCCTTCCTATTTCTACAACCTGAAAGCTCCGTATTGTCCAGAATGCTGTAGCCAGGTTACTCACAAAAACGCCCATGAAATGCCATATAACACCAGTGCTGCGGCATCTACACTGGCTCCCAATTGAGTATTGTGGTTTGTATAAGATGCTGGTCCTGACCTTTAAAACTTTATATGGCCAGGGTCCATTGTATCTTAGAGACCGTCTCTCCTTCTCCCATCATCGGAAGTCGCCACAACCATCCCAACGCGATATGCTCTATATACCGGGTCCTAGGGAAGTGCACTTGGAAAGCACCAGACGCAGGGCCTTCTCTATTTCTGCCCCTGCCTTATGGAGTTCCTTGAGAGCCATGCGTGACTCAGGGCATTTTCTCCTAGCACTTAAGACCTGGCTTTTTACTAGAGCATTTGACCCATGTTAATTTTAATATTTGTATGTATGTGTTTTATCCTGTATAATTTCTGCTATGTAAATCGCCTGGAGCATCTTGGATGGAGGGCGATTAATAAGTAATTAAAGATGATGATGATGATGATGATGATGATGATGATGTACAAGGTGTACTCTGTAAGTACAAGGTGGTGTTTGGAGGAGAAATTGGGGGTAAAGGTGATCAATGCTTGCTAAACGGTGCAATTGATAAATGCAATAGAAGTCTTCAATAGACTCCAAAAAAACACTACCATCAGAACAACTTATGCTTGGTTAAACATGTCTTGCTAATTCACAGTGGAAAATGTCTTGGTGAGGAAATAAGAAGAAAGAAGAAGAAAACAGAAAGAAACTTCTGGTAATTGTGGAAACTATTGTCCTTTGTGGTTGACAAGAACTGACTTCAAGAGGGAGCAGTGATTCAGGACCGATGATTATTTGTGAAGAAGCTTTGCACAATGATGGCCATTTCAGGGCCTTGTTGAGATCTCGTGCCAGATCAGGAGACAACTGACCTCAAAAGTCATCTCGGGGGGGGGGGGGAGTTTCAACCCCTCCCAAAATGGGCCTGGACTCAGTTTATCCCTTTGGCACCAGCTCAACCTTCATCTGGGGTTGGCATCATGATGAAACCCTTCTGCTCTGTTGCCACCTGCCCAAACTCTAAGATATGGAAGAATACCTGGATGTGGATGCTCAAATGCTGATCCCTTTGGTGGGAAGTGGGAGAGATGGGGCAAGTGAAAACCATTTAAAAACCAGTTTGCATTTGTATTACATATGCTGTCTGAGGGGAGTTTGGGGGTGATTTATTTGCCTTTCAAAGCGAGTGCACTGAAAAGGCAACCCTCTGTGGGCCTGTCTCTTCATTAGCCTTGGATTGCCGAAGCCTCTCTAAGCCGTGTCTGAAACTAAAATAATATTTTCGTGGAATGGTACCTTTGCCAAAATCCAAAGCAAAAGAAACACAGGGGGAAGGAGGAGGAGGCGGAGGAGGGGGGGAAAGGCCCGGCATTTGCTTGGCGCTGGTTGGGGTCACGTACAAGAGAGGCTCTCGTGGGCACAAAACCGAATAAATATTTCAAAGGGGACGGAGGGGAAAAAAATCATTAACCTTTTGTCATTAATGTTCATGCTCGCCGTTTGAATTAGTGCACCTGCCAAAATAAGCATCAAGCCTTGTTACCCTCTTAGGGACAACCCTGTTCCATAAATCACCGCCTTTCAGTGACAGCTAAATGTGTTTTATATCACATAGAGAGCCTGTGTTTATGAATGTGAGATAAAAAGGGTTTAGCCAGTGCAAACACAGGGACTACTGTGTAACGCCTGCCTCTCGCGGTCTCTCTCTCTCTCTCCCTTGCTCCACTTTCTCTCCTTGAGTTAGAGATTGGCTCCTTGTTCCCAACCTTCAAGAGCCAGGCTCAAGTGAGACCTGGAGGTCAGCAATTCATTTCAAGCACTGGTCATATTTTGAGTATGGCAAAATCAGGAGTGGTGCGAAGCTGGTTGTATCCATTGCAGTTTAAAACTCTAAAACTCCAAGAGTATTTTCAGTCTAGGTTCTTGTGGGTTTTTTCGGGCTATAGAGCCATGATCTACAGGCATTTCTCCTGACGTTTCGCCTGCATCTATGGCAAGCATCCTCAGAGGTAGTGAGGTCTGTTGGAATTAGGACAAAGGGTTTATATATCTGTGGAATGGCTGGGGTGGGGCAAAGAGCTTTTCTCTGCTGGAGCTAGGTGTGAATGTTTCAACTCTGCAGCGTAGAGCACCAGGCACATCTTAACACCTCTCAGCAAGAGATTTTCCCAGGCTCAGCCAGGCCTTCAAATGCTAATGAAGGTGGTCAGTTGAAACATTCACACCTAGCTCCAGCAGAGAAAAGCTCTTTGCCCCACCCCAGCCATTCCACAGATATATAAACGCTTTGTCCTAATTCCAACAGACCTCACTACCTCTGAGGATGCTTGCCAGAGATGCAGGCGAAACATCAGGAGAAATGCCTCTAGAACATGGCTCTATAGCCCAAAAAAACCCACAAGAACCTAGTGATTCCAGCCATGAAAGCCTTCGACAATACATATTTTCAGTCTTTCCTCTCTTGTATAACTCAGGCATCTCTTTGTGTCCCAACTTCCCACTGATCCAGTCTGGTCTGTTTCCACCTGTGCCAAGCTGGAGAGACTTCCTCCACTGGCCGAAGATCTTCCTTTGCTAGTGCCCTCCACTGAAGAGCAGGCTTTGTTGTAACTGCTTTGGAGATCTATGGCTTTTATCACACCAACCTGCTGTGCTGCAATAATAGAGCATGGACATATACTGAGCTGATGGACATATACTGAGCTGATACTGTGGGTTTGCCAATAGGAAATGTGCCATCGCGCCTGGGGGCTATTATTCTCAATAAAGGAAGGGTGGATGTGGCATCTTTCCCCCAAGGGATTGCTTCTTGCCCTCCTATAGGAAACTGGAACTCCCAAAAACCCAAAACACTGTAAATAGCTCAAAATAAGTTTTATTTATCACATTTCTTCAAAGCAATGAGCTGGAAAACTTTAGAGGGGTGAAGGAAAACATACGTTACAGTCTCAATCAGTCCTGGTTCCAAGGGTTTGAAGCTGAGAAGCCTCACCAAGTTTCTTCTTTCCTCAATGGCTGTGAATGCCGGAGCAAACCACAACCCCAGTTCAGATGGCCTATGTTTTGAAGACTCGGGATCTTCCTCTGGTGCCAAAAGAACCAGCTTGAAGGCGCATGGGTCTCCTCAATAATTGTCCAGGACGATCTGGACATAAAGCATGAGTCCCAGGGGTAAAAAACCTCAGAACTGGTGCTAAGAGGTAACTTAAATCAGGGTCCTTTAGAGTCAGGTCTCTTACTCACGTCCATCTGGTATGAACTCTGAAGGCAGAATGAAAAGAAAAAGGAAGTTCTCCCCTCTTGCAGGAAGAGATGGAGCCAAACAGTACTGATTGACAGCTACAAGCAACCAATCCATACAACTATACATAAGCAGTGTAAAAAGGGGCAGGATTAAGCATGATACAATAGTTTAAGTCTTACAACTAACAGTTCTATGCATAGGTGGCGCCACTCGCGCCATCACAGGAAAGACAAGTAAATTGGCCCCCAAATAGATCACTCCTGAGGTCTCCCTAGAAACCAAGCTAACCAAACTAAGGCTGATATATTTTGGTCTCATCATAGAATCACAGAATCTTGGAAGAGACCACATGGGCCATCTAGTCCAGTGGTTCTCAACCTGTGGGTCTCCAGATGTTTTTCCTTCAACTCCCAGAAATCCTAACAGCTAGTAAACTGACTGGGATTTCTGGGAGTTGTAGGCCAAAACATCTGGGGACCCACAGGTTGAGAACCACTGATCTAGTCCAACCCCCTTCTGTCATGCAGGATAAGCACAATTGAAGTATCCCCAACAGATGGCCATCCAGCCTCTGTTTAAAAGCCTCCAAGGAAGGAACTCCTGCCACACTCAAAGGCAGAGAATTCCACTGCTGAACATCTCTTCTTACACTCAGGAAGTTCTTCCTAATGTTAAATCATCTTTCCTGTCATTTGAACCTATGGCTCCATTGAATCCTAGTCTCCGAGGAAGCTGAAAGAAAGCCTGCTCCCTCTTCCTTATGGCAACTTTTCAGATATTTATACATGGCTCTTATGTATCCTCTCAACCTTCTCTTCTGCAAGCTAAACATACTCAGTTCTTCAAGACACTCCTCAGGGCGATTCATGATCTCCAGACCTTTGATCCTTTTAGTCGCCATCTTCTTGTGTTCACCTTCCAGCTTAGAGTCAATATCTCTTTTGAACAGTGAGGCCCTGAATTCGACACAGTGTGATTCCAGGTGAAGAGGTCTGACCAAAGCAGAAGAGAAAGGCACAATGACTTCCCTGAATCTAAACATTAGACTCCTTTTGATGCAGCTCAAAATCCCATTGGCTCTTTCAGCTGCTTCATCTGTTGGCTCATGTTCAACTTGTTGTCCATGAAGACGCCAAGATCTTTTTCACATGGACTGTTGTCGAGCCAGGCATCACCCATTCTGTAACATTTTTCCTGCCAAAGTGTAGGATCTTACATTTCCCCTTGTTGAAATGCATTGTGTTAGTTTTGGCCATTCTGCTCTCTAATCTGTTGAGGTCATTTTGTATCCAGATCCTGTGCTCTGGAGTATTAGCTCTCCCTCCCAACTTGGTCCCATCTGCAAATGTGATAAGAAGACCCTCTGAATCTTCATCCAAGTCATCAATAAAGACATTGAACAGTACTGGTCCCACATCATGATATGACTCACTAGAAAAGACAATCATACAAGGAGCGTTCATTAACGATTTCCCCTGACCCCCTTCCTGTGGACTGAGAGCAATGAAACTTGGCCCAGTTATGGGTCCTTCTCTCCATGGGTGCCACCTAAGGACACCCACCTCTTCCATCTTTTTAAGCAAGTGTAAACACCTCACTTGTCAACAGGTTGCTCCAAAAGCCACGTTGTGACTTTGTAAATCAAAGTCTCACTTTAGAAGGTGCTGAACAGACTGTGCTCTGTCACCATGAGATGCAGAGCCAACCTTAAGAAATGGGGCTACAAAGAGGAGTAGATGTGGCTCTTAATGAGACATGCCGCATTATCACGGGGTGTCTGCGCCCTACACCACTGGAGAAATTACACTGTTTAGCCAGTATTGCACCACCTGACATCTGCCGGGAAGTAGCAGCCAACAGTGAAAGGACCAAGGCGAGACATCTCCAGTTCATCCCTTGTTTGGGTATCAGCCAGAACGTCAACAACTTAAATCAAGAAATAGTTTCCTAAGATCTACAGAGACACTCACTGGAACACCTCAGCAAGCGAGAGTCCAAAAGTGGCAGGCTCAAACCCAGAACCTCAATCAATGTCTGTTACCAAATGAGAGACTCCCCCCTGGGCACACAGAAGACTGGGCGACTTGGAAGGCACTGAACAGACTGCGATCTGGCATTACGAGATGCAGAACCAACCTCAAGAAATGGGGCTACAAAGAGGAGTCAACAACATGCAAGTGTGGAGAAGAACAGATCACCTATTACAATGCAGCCTGAGCCCTGCCACATGCACAATAAAGGACCTTCTTATAGCAACACCAGTGGCACCCCAAGTGGCCAGCTACTGGTCAAAGGACATTTAGCAAGATGTTTTTTATATATATATTACAAGTGTACCCTCGGTTCACTTCTGATACAATAAATAAAATCTGAGAAATGTTTGTCCTTCAAAAATAACTTCATTATTGAAAGAGGTGGCAGTCTGATAGTGAGAGGTCAGGTGAATAAGAAGAATGCAATAGAATTCCAAAGCCACAGGAGCAGCCTTCTTCCATTTGGGAAACACGTGGGTTGTGAACTGGTGCACTGTCTTGCAGAAGGCAGACACCTTTGATAAGCATGCCACATTGTCTCTTGGTTTTCATGGCCTCCCACAATGTCTGAAGCAGTGAAGCCTAGTCTGCCCCAATGATCATGGTACCCTTTACTAGGAAATCCATTAATCCTATTCCATGCTGGTCCCAAAATACTGTGAGCATGACCTTGCCTGCCAAGAGTTGGGCACGCACCTTCTTTGGAGGTGGTGAGTCAGGATGCTTCCATGGCATCGACTGAACTTTAGTCCCAGGATCCTAGTGATGGACCCAGCTTTCACCCTGTGTGATCAGTCTGCTGAAAAAGTCCTCCTGGTTTCCATGGCACATCATTGTCAAGAGAGCCTGAGAGTCTCATTCGACTCATTCCTTCTTCTGGAAAGGTGTGAGCAGCCGGAGGACCCAGCAAGTGCAGACCGTACGCATATGAAGATATTCTTGAGTGGTTTTTTTCCATGGACTCCACACTCATCTTGACATTTTGGACTAGGTGGAGAATGGTTACGTGGTGATTTTCCAAAATGGCGACCTCCACTTCCTGGATGGTGTGTTCATCAATAGCAGAGTGAGATTGCCCTGGAATTGGAGCTGTTTCCATCAAACTCCGCCCACATTGGAATTGACAATACCAGTTCTTGACTCCATCATAGGATGGGGAATCCTCACCATAAACCTCTTTCAACTCATCAAATGCCTCCTTTGGTATTTGGTATTTTTCTCCTTCTCCAGAGGAAAAGTGTTCCTGCCATACATCAAGGGAACCACTGACCGCATAGGGAAGCTGATGAGGAAACATAACATACAAACAATCTACAAACCCACCAAGAAAATCCAACAAATGCTACGTTCAGCAAAGGACAAGAGGGATCCTCTCACCTCTGCAGGAGTCTACCGTATACCATGCAGCTGTGGACAAGTCTACATAGGGACCACCAAACGCAGCAGCATTGCCCAAACACGAATCAAGGAATATGAAAGGCACTGCAGACTACTTCAACCAGAGAAGTCAGCCATAGCAGAGCACCTGATGAACCAGCCTGGACACAGCATATTATTTGAGAACACAGAAATGCTGGACCACACCAACAACCACCATGTCAGACTACACAGAGATGCCATTGAAATCCACAAGCATGTGGACAATTTCAACAGAAAGGAGGAAACCATGAAAATGAACAAAATCTGGCTACCAGTATTAAAAAACTCTAAAATTACTACAGCAAAACAGCAGAGAGGAAACAACCAGGTACATCTTAACACCTCTCAACAGAACATTTTCCCAGGCTCAGCCAGGCCTTCAAATGCTAATAAAGGTGGTCAGCTGAAACATTCACACCTAGCTTCAGCAGAGAGCTCCTTGCCCCACCCCAGTCATTCCACAGATATTTAAACCCATTGTCCTATTTCCAACAGACCTCACTACCTCTGAGGATGCTTGCCATAGATGCAGGCGAAACGTCAGGAGAAATGCCTCTAGAACATGGCCCTATAGCCCGAAAAAACCTACAAAAACCTAGCCTCCTTTGGTGTTCGGCCTTTCAAGGAAAGGAACTTGAGGACTGCTCTGTATTCCATTGAGTCCATTATCAAAACTCACACCACTTCAGCACCTGTACAATCAAGACCGTTATTAGTTCTGGGTTGTAAATTGGCACGTAACCTATAGAGACTTATAGCATTGCAGTTTCAGTGTCCTGTGATAAATAGAAGAGGGCCAGGGGAAATTGTTAATTCCTCGTACTCGGTAAGTAAGGTAGGAGGAAAAGAGGGAAACTGCATTCCAGATGGAGGGACTTTATCAGGGAAGTGATGGCTTCCTTGAGTTTGCAAAGCCTGAGTAAAGCCTGTGAAGACAGGGTGACTTGGAGGTCTCTTTGTTCGTAAGGTCACCACACATTGAACTTCACCTGGAAGTTGATCATAAAGTCATGCTAGAAGACATAAGAGATTCCTAAAGAGAACATCTCTTTGGGAATCTCTAGATCCTTCAGTACGATCAGGCAGAAATTGACTATAAAGTCAAGGTGAAGAAAGTAGATATCCTTAGTGCAGTGTTCTTTCAGGTTTAAAAAAGCTGTCATTTTTGTTGCCATTTTTCACTATTGTGTGCCATTTTTCACTTTTGTAGTGACAAGCTGGGATGTGTCCAGAGGAGGGTGACTTAAAGGATCAAGGGTCTGGAAAACAAGCCCTGTGAGGAGCAGCTTAAAGAAGGCATGATCATCAAGTTTGCAGATGACACCAAATTGGGAGGGATAGCCAATACTTCGGAGGACAGGAGCAGAATTCAAAACAATCTTGACAGATTAGAGAGATGGGCCAAAACTAACAAAATGAAGTTCAACAGTGGCAAAAGCAAGATACTCCACTTTGGCAGGAAAAACGAAATGCAAAGATACAAAATGGGGGATGCCTTGCTCGAGAGCAGTACGTGTGAAAAAGATCTTGGAGTCCTCGTGGACAACAAGTTAAACATGAGCCAACAATGTGATGTGACAGCAAAAAAAGCCAATGGGATTTTGGCCTGCATCAATAGGAGCATAGTGTCTCGATCTAGGGAAGTAATGCTACCCCTCTATTCTGCTTTGGTTAGACCACATCTGGAATATTGTGTCCAATTCTGGGCACCACAATTCAAGAGAGATATTGACAAGCTGGAATGTGTCCAGAGGAGGGCGACTAAAATGATCAAGGGTCTGGAGAACAAGCCCTATGAGGAGCGGCTTAAGGAGCTGGGCATGTTTAGCCTGAAGAAGAGAAGGCTGAGAGGAGATATGATAGCCATGTATAAATATTTGAGAGGAAGCCACAGGGAGGAGGGAGCAAGCTTGTTTTCTGCTTCCTTGGAGACTAGGACATGAAACAATGGCTTCAAACTACAAGAAAGGAGATTCCATCTGAACATGAGGAAGAACTTCCTGACTGTGAGAGTCGTTCAGCAGTGGAACTCTCTGCCCCGGAGTGTGGTGGAGGTTCCTTCTTTGGAAGCTTTTAAACAGAGGCTGGATGGCCATCTGTCAGGGGTGCTTTGAATGCAATATTCCTGCTTCTTGGCAGGGGGTTGGACTGGATGGCCCATGAGGTCTCTTCCAACTCTTTGATTCTATGATTCTAAGAGCTGGGTCTGTTTAGCCTGCAGAAGTGAAGGCTGAGAAGAGACATGGTGAGGGCCATAGATCAAGATGTGAGGGGAAGTCATAGGGAGGAGGGAGCAGGCTTATTTTCTGCTGCCCTGGAGACAATGAAAGAATGGCTTCAAGCTATAGGAAAAGAAGGAGATTCCACCTGAACATGAGGAAGAACTTCCTGACTGTGATAGCTGTTCAGCAGTGGAACTTCTCTCTCTGCCCCGGAGTGTGATGGAGGCTCCTTTGGAGGCTTTGAAACAGAGGCTAGGTGGCCATCTGTCGGGGATGCTTTGAATGCAATTTTCCTGCTTCTTGGCAGAATGGGGTTGGACTGGATGGCCCACGAGGTCTCTTCCAACTCTAGGATTCTATTATTCCATGATTCTATGTAGGGCTCCGGTGCCCCTGACCCCATCTAATATTTTAACTGGCTTCTTCTATCAATTCTTAATACAAAGGAGCAGTGCCTCCCCATCTCCTTGATCCCTGAGAAGTCTGTCCCAAAAACTGCACACTTCAAGGCTTTCTATTCCAAGAGTGAATCTCACTGTGCCGTGCCATCATAAATATTGATATCTCTAAATCTGAGGAGCGAGCATCAAATTCGGGGTATCTAGGTGAAGCTGTCTGTTTTGGAGCACGTTTGACGTTTTCTCTGTTGGAGCCACGAAGGGCCGGAGTCCTGTGGAACTTCATTCTCCATTACAACACAATAACAGGAAACATTTCGGTGGCCTCTAAAGTACTTGGCATAGTATTTCACTTTAATGCTTACATTGTCCGAGCATCAATAAAACTGGAAACTGTGATATAATTAAATCCATTCTTCCTACAGAGAAGATGACTGGCTGAGATAACAGCGAGAGTCGCTCATTCCATACGGCTCGGGAGAGCACAGAACTGCAAAGTCTCCCTTTTCTCCGGCCAAAAGCTTGGGCTTATTTATTTGTCCCAAAGAAGCAAAAAAAAAAAAAACTCTAGGGGAAATGAGAGAAAGTTGGCAGAAACAGCCTGACAAAATTTCCTCCCCAGATCTTTGTATGCATAGTTCAAGCCTCACCTTCAGCTGAAATGTGAAATGCTTGGCTTGGGCTGCATACATTTCAGCAAAAAACAACAAGTTAGGGTTCCTTTCTTGGCCTTATTTTCTTGATGGGATGGGACATATTACACCCACCCAACCTAATCCATTCTTGTGTTCACCCAAGCAAATGGAAAGGGATTCTTGGGTTCACTTTTGGTCTTTGCCCTTGAGAGGAAACTGGTTGTCACAATAGACAACTGAATGAAAAAGAAACTCTTCAGTGTCTTGGTTTTTGGGCCTGTTCTTGGAGAGACTACTTAAGCTCTAGTTTCTTAGCTTTTCTGTGGAAGAAACTGCATGGGCCATCTAGACCAACCCACTGCCATGCAGGAAAAGCACAATCAAAGCATCCCAGACAGATGGCCATCCAGCCTCTGTTTAAAAGCCTCCAAGGAAGATTGACTTTACGCTGGAAGGAGTCCAGAGGAAACGGGAGACTTAAAGGATCAAAGATCTGGAGACCATGAATCCTTATGAGGAGCATCCAGAAGAGAAGGTTGAGAGGAGACATGAAGAAGAAGAAGAAGAAGAAGAAGAAGAAGAAGAAGAGAAGAAGAAGAAGAAGAAGAAGAAGAAGAAGAAGAAGAATTCAAGAGAGATATTGACAAGCTGGAATGTGTCCAGAGGAGGGCGACTAAAATGATCAAGGGTCTGGAGAACAAGCCCTATGAGGAGCGGCTTAGGGAACTGGGCATGTTTAGCCTGAAGAAGAGAAGGCTGAGAGGAGATATGATAGCCATGTATAAATATGTGAGAGGAAGCCACAGGGAGGAGGGAGCAAGCTTGTTTTCTGCTTCCTTGGAGACTAGGACGCGGAACAATGGCTTCAAACTACAAGAGAGGAGATTCCATCTGAACGTTAGGAAGAACTTCCTGACTGTGAGAGCCGTTCAGCAGTGGAACTCTCTGCCCCGGAGTGTGGTGGAGGCTCCTTCTTTGGAAGCTTTTAAGCAGAGGCTGGATAGCCATTTGTCAGGGGTGATTTGAATGCAATATTCCTGCTTCTTGGCAGGGGGTTGGACTGGATGGCCCATGAGGTCTCTTCCAACTCTTTGATTCTATGATTCTATGATTCTATAATTCTATAAGAGAAGGTTGAAGGAGCTTCCACCACACTCTGAGACAGAGAAAGCTCTTCTTACAGTTCTTCCTAATGTTCACATGGAATCTCCTTCTTTGTCATTTGAACCCATGGCTCCATTGGGTCCTAGTTTCCAGGGCAGCAGAAAATCAGCCTGCACCGTCCTTTCACATATTTATACTTGGGTTTCATGTCTCCTCTCAACCTTCTCTTCTGAAGGGTGGACAGATCCATCTCTTTAAGATGCTCCTCATAAGGATTCATGGTCTCCAGATCTTTGATCCTTTAAGTCTCCCGTTTCCTCTGGACTCCTTCCAGCTTAAAGTCAATCTTCCTTGGAGGCTTTTAAACAGAGGATGGACATGAGTTTGGTTTCATTCACAAAATCAAGTGTCCCCAAACTAAAGGTCACTCTAAATCTGAAATGACTTGATGGCACACAACAACAAGAACCACAACAACCCTAATTAACTTGACTCTCTCATCAGCCAAGAGCAGGCCCACACTTCCCTTTGATATACTGGGAAGTTTATGTTGGTTAAAATGATTCTTCATTTTAAATATTGTATTTTTCTCCCATAGATATAGATATAGATATAGTAAAGGTAAAGGTTTCCCCTTGTGTCCAACTCTGGAGTGTGGTTCTCATCTCCATTTCTAGGCTGAACAGTTGGCATTGTCCATAAACACCTCCAAGGTCTTGTGGCCAGCATGACTGCGTGGAGCATAGAATCATAGAATCAAAGAGTTGGAAGAGACCTCATTGGCCATCCAGTCCAACCCCATTCTGCCAAGAAGCAGGAATATTGCATTCAAATCACCCCTGACAGATGGCCATCCAGCCTCTGTTTAAAAGCTTCCAAAGAAGGAGCCTCCACCACACTCCGGGGTAGAGAGTTCCACTGCTGAACAGCTCCGACAGTCAGGAAGTTCTTCCTCATGTTCAGATGGAATCTTCTGTCTTGTAGTTTGAAGCCATTGTTCCGCGTCCTAGTCTCCAAGGAAGCAGAAAACAAGCTTGCTCCCTCCTCCCTGTGGCTTCCTCTCACATATTTATACATGGCTATCATGTCTCCTCTCAGCCTTCTCTTCTTCAGGCTAAACATGCCCAGCTCCTTAAGCCACTCCTCATAGGGCTTGTTCTCCAGACTCTTGATCATTTTAGTCGCCCTCCTCTGGACACATTCCAGCTTGTCAATATCTCTGTGCCCAGAATTGGACACAATATTCCAGGTGTGATCTAACCAATAGAGGGGTAGCATGACTTCCTTAGATCTAGACACTATGTTCCTATTGATGCAGGCCAAAATCCCATTGGCTTTTTTGCTGCCACATGACATTGTTGGCTCATGTTTAACTTGTTGTCCATGAGGACTCTAAGATCTTTTTCACATGTACTGCTCTCGAGCCAGGCATTGTCCCCCATTCTGTATCTTTGCATTTTGTTTTTTCTGCCTAAGTGGAGTATCTTGCATTTGTCCCTGTTGAACTTCATTTTGTTAGTTTTGGTCCATCTCTCTAATCGTTACCTTCCTGCCGGAGTGGTACCTATTGATTTCAAACTGCTTGGTTGGCAAAAGCTGGGGCTAACAGTGGGAGCTCACCCCACTCCCCAGATTCGAACCATCAACTTTTTGGTCAGCACATTCAGCAGCTCAGCGGTTTAACCTGCTACACCACTGGGGGCTCCAGACATAGCTATAGATAGCAATATTTGCACTACAAATAAGATCTGAGCAGTGTGCAAAGGAATTCATTCAATTTTTTCCCAAACTATATACCAGACCCTTAACAGTCTGAAGGAGCATGAACCAGCCCTCAGCTTGAAATGCTTGAGGACCCCTGCACAAAACTATTAAAATATTGTGTACCAAATTATGGAACCACCTGTCAGGATAACCACCTTCCAGTGGCAACGAGTCAATCAAAATGTGGGATTCTAAGGGATATATTTGGAAAGCTGGGAAGGACTTGTCTGTTCCATCTGAGGAATGTCTTAGTCATTAACCCCAAAGGACACTTTTACTTCTTAAAACACACACCAAGGAATGTGTTCCTTGAATAATGCAGAAGAGGCAGCCAACTCTCCAAGATCCCGGTCAAACTTTATGTTTAAAATTACATCCATTAAAATCTTATTTTTGGATCCGGGGAGGCCAAAGGATCTGGGCCAAGCAATTAAGCAGCATGAAGTAATATCATTAAGGAGTGAATGGTAAAACAGGGACTCGTTGGCTTCACCTACTACAATGCGTGTTTTCATTTGGCCTTGACGGGAGAGTTTTAAATGCTAAAACAATATTTCAAGAGCAGATGGGGAGGACGAAACGGCTCCAAGTAGCTGCAGGAAGAACCATCCTTTTAATTTTGCAATGTCCCTTTGACAAATTGACTGCATGGTATAGTTTCCAATTTTACTTTGTTCTCTGGGGGAAGCGGGGAAGAGAGAAAGCGTTCCATCCTCAGCTGTCAAGCGGAGAACAAATGTAGGACTTACAGCTGCAGACAATAGAAGGATCCCTGTATCTTAGACAACATATTATTCCACCAAGGAAAAATGGAGAGAAATCCAAAGAAGATGGTGGAACAATATTGTGTTGTATCCACTTCCTTCATCTGGATTATTTATTTATCATGTCAGGGGCAACCAGACAATTGTATTACATTTCTAACAGAACAAAATAAACAAAAAGACAAGACACAGAATTTGCAAGCTTGGTAGTTGATTAAATGTCCTTCGACCAGTATCTGGCCACTTGGAGTGCCTCTGGTGTTGCCACAAGGAGATCCTCCAAGTCTAGTTGGAGTTAAATACAGAGATCAGCACAGAGACAGTTGAACACCATACAAGAAAGAGACAATAACAATAAATAAAGATTCAAGAGCCTCAGTTCGGCCAAAACTGTGTCTATCTCTCAAAGACTTTATATCTCCTTATATCTCCTGTTCGACATCTTTATTAATGACTTAGACGAAGGGTTAGAAGTCATCATCAAAGCCAATGGGATTTTGGCCCGCATCAATAGGAGCATAGTGTCTAGATCCAGGGAAGTCATGCTACCCCTCTATTCTGCTTTGGTTAGACCACACCTGGAATATTGTGTCCAATTCTGGACACAATTTAAGAGAGATATTGACAAGCTGGAATATGTCCAGAGGAGGGCGACTAAAATGATCAGGGGTCTGGAGAACAAGCCCTATGAGGAGCGGCTTAAAGAGCTGGGTATGTTTAGCCCGAAGAAGAGAAGGCTGAGAGGAGACATGATAGCCATGTATAAATATGTGAGAGGAAGTCGTAGGGAGGAGGGAGCAAGCTTGTTTTCTACTGCCCTGGAGACTAGGACACGGAGCAATGGCTTCAAACTACAAGAAAGGAGATTCCATCTGAACATCAGGAAGAACTTCCTGACTGTGAGAGCCGCTTAGCAGTGGAACTCTCTTCCCCGGAGTGTGGTGGTGGCTCCTTCTCTGGAAGCTTTTAAACAGAGGCTGGATGACCATCTGTTGGGGGTGCTTTGAATGCCATTTTCCTGCTTCTTGGCAGGTGTTGGACTGGATGGCCCATGAGGTCTCTTCCAACTCTATGATTCTATGATTCTATGAAAGACCTTGTAGTCTCTCTGTAGCGAGACTCAGGAGTCGAGAAAGCCTAAAATTCTTATCAGTTAATAAACTGGGTTTTGTAGGTTTTTTTGGGCTGTATGGCCATGGTCTAGAGGTATTCTCTCCTGATGTTTCGCCTGCATCTATGGCAAGCATCCTCAGAGGTAATGAGGTCTGTTGGAACTAGGGGAATGACCAGGGTGTGACTTTTGTCTGCTGGAGCTAGGTGTGAATGTTTCAACTGGCCACCTTGATTAGCATACAATGGGCTGACTGTGCTTGGAGCAAACTTTTGTTGAGAGGTAATTAGATGTCCCTGCCTGTTTCCTCTCTGCTGTTTTGCTGTTGTAATAGCAGAGCACCTGATGAACCAACCTGGACACAGAATTTTATTTGAGAACACAGAATTGCTGGACCACTCTCACAACCACCATGTCAGACTACACAGAGAAGCCATTGAAATACACAAGCATGTGGACAATTTCAACAGAAAGGAGGAAACCATGAAGATGAACAAAATCTGGCTACCAGTATTAAAAAACTCTAAAATTACAACAGCACAACAACAGAGAGGAAGCAGGCAGGGACATCTAATCACCTCTCAACAAAAGTTTGCTCCAAGCACAGTCAGCCCATTGTATGCTAATCAAGGTGGTCAGTTGAAACATTCACACCTAGCTCCAGCAGACAAGAGTCCTTTGTCCCACCCTGGTCATTCCACAGATATATAAACCCTTTTGCCTAGTTCCAACAGACCTCACTACCTCTGAGGATGCTTGCCATAGATGCAGGCGAAACGTCAGGAGAGAATGCCTCTAGACCATGGCCATACAGCCCGAAAAAACCTACAACAATCCAGTGATTCCAGCCATGAAAGCCTTTGACAATACAGTTAATAAACTCTTGTTTGATTCAACTATATCATCTCCAATCTGCTCCCAGCACAGCCGGTTAACCTTCCAAGTAGTTAAGATAGTGTGGGGGCAGAACAACCTCTATAAAAGTTTCTATTAAAAGATGAAAACTCTTAAAATTGTTCTCCTGGAGCAAATTTCTCAGGACCAATGGGCATGATGTTAAAGGGATGTGAGCCTTTCTTCTGGCTTAGCCCATGTGCTGCCATGTTTGTTTCTTCTTCACCCAATTACTTCTCTTTCCTGTTGCATCTTGTAGCACCAACAAGGCTTACAAAAGACCTTTTATCGGGGAAAGTAGCTTATTTTAAAAAACTAACATATGGACAGATAGATGGGGACTTTTCAAGGGATGGAAGGCAGGAAAAAGGCAAAGAATTGCTTTTGAGTTCAGTGGGAAAAGTCACGAAAGGCCCAGATGTCTTCCTGACGTCATTCCAAGCCACACATAGCAAGCCATCCCCAAATTGGGAAGGGAGGAAAGAGCAAAGGTTCGAGAGGTCATTTTTCTTTGCAAAGTGATCCTATTGAGAAGGAAAATTCAGTCTGCAAAATAAGGCTTGGCTCTGAAGGATACAAGGAGGTAATTCCAGAAAAAAGCTCTCTTTTTCTGTTTTGTTTGAACTCACAAAAAGATACCCGGCCAGTTTTAGCTTGCAGTTTTTCATAAGATATAAGATACTGCAGGCTAAAAAGCATCCCATCAGGCAGGCAGTCCTGAAAGGACAATTCCCAAAGCAATTGGTGACCTTGGCTTCCTGTGGACGGGCCAAATGCAGATGGAAATATGAAAATCAGTGGGCCACCCAGAGCTTAAATGATGGAGATGCCGGGCCATCAAAAGCTCAGCTGCCGTGTAATAATGCCTACTTGACAAAATAATGGGAGGACACCTGGGTTGGCAGACATCTGATCACAGCTGGAGTTGAATGAATTCACCCAGAGAGTCACACCGTCAGGGAAAAGGAGAAGCAAGGAATGAAAATCCAAATCCATACATTGGGCTTGGGTGAAATGTGGTCTCCAATGACTGTTTTGTGGCATATATGTACCCCCCTTTTAGCCAAAAGAGTGGAGTAGTTGCTTATGCCCACAGATGGCTAAACAGCAGACTCACCTTTTAAAATAGGTTGCCTCCTTCCTCTTTGCTGCTGAACGCTATAAATTGGGGGTGGACAGAATATCATCTGTCAGGGGTGATTTGAATGCAATATTCCTGCTTCATGGCAGGGAGTTGGACTGGATGGCCCATGAGGTCTCTTCCAACTCTTTGATTCTATGATTCTATCTAAGCTTGATACCTGAATTGTTCCAGTTATCTTAAATAAACACAATTGTTTTGTTGTTCACAACATCTGCCTCACGTGTGCCTCTGTGGGTGAAGTTTTTTAAAAAATATCTGGAAAATGGTTGAAAGGAGGAGAAGAAAAAGAATTATTATTATTATTATTTGTTACCTATTTCTTCTAATGCCTCAAGATATTTTCTGGAATGTTGAGAAATGCTGGCAAGCAGAATCGGGGACCGATGTGAATTTTCACAGTTTGAGATTTATTCTAAACAAAATTCATTTGTGGATTTTTTTTTCGTGTCAGGAGCAATTTGAGAAACTGCAAGTTGCTTCTGGTGTGAGAGAATTTGTCATCTGCAAGGACATTGCCCAGGGGACGTTGTCCAGATGTTTATTGTTTTACCATCCTGTGGGAGGCTTCTCTCATGTCCCCACATTGGAAGCTGGGGCTGATAGACAGGAGCTCACCCCACTCCTGGGATTCGAACCACCAACCTGTCTGTCAGCAGTCCTGCTGGCAAAGGGTTTAACCTATTGTATCAACAGGAGCTCCTGTTTGTGGATGTTTGGCACAGAAAGAGGCATTTTTCTGTGCAGAAAATCATTCTGTAGAGAAATATTATTTTCTGCACAAAAATACAGTGTTTTTCTGTGCATTGTATTCAATAGAAGGCACCACCTTTTTCAGCCCAGAAAATGCTTTTTAATGAACAAAACTATCACTGGGCTTTGAACCTTAGGCGGTTTTTGCAACAAGAAACAAAACTGCTAAAATTATTTTTTCCATCCTTCATTGGATGATAAACACTCAATATTAAGCCTCCTTAAAAAGGAAACAGAGAAATAGCCATTAATTTTTATCCAATTTATACACCTGGTTTATGTACTGTTGTTATTGTTTTCATGTTGATGTATTTTATTTTATGTATTATGTATTTTATGTATGACATCTTTGTATGCTATTTTGTAAGCCAACCGAGTCCTATGGGAGATGGTGGTGGGATATAAATAAGGTATTATTATTATTATTATTATTATTATTATTATTATTATTTCTTTCTGCACCTTTCCACTATTGGAAAGAAGATAAGAGAAGTATTGCTACATGAAAGGAGCAGAAGTTAAGCTTCTTTTCCTTCCATTTTTTGGCTTAAAAACTACCCCGACCTGAACCTGTTTCTGGCATTGTGTTTCTTAAGGAGATGCTTCCATCTTAAATGTAGCTACCTGTACAGACCTTTTGACAGCAGTTTAGATGGTAATGTTTACAATTATGGTGGGAAAGTGATATGTCTAATTGGATGCTGTCCAAATCCAGCAGGGTCAGCCACTTTCATACATATTCATATTTGGCTGGAAAATACTGGGCGTTTGAGTGAATGTAAATTTATGGAATATGTGAGATAGCCGGCAGAGAGCATTAATGCAAAAGAATACATTGTTAAGATCATAGTAACTTAAGCAGCCAACCAGAGTCGGCCCTAGGTAATTTTCAATGGCAAGCGAACAGTATTTCCCCCCCCCCTCCCCCCCCCAACCAATCACTGATATATATTTGCTGTTTGTCTTGGGAGTTCTGTGTGCCATATTTGGTTCAATTCCATCATTGGTGGAGTTCAGAATGCTCTTTGATTGTAGGTGAACTATACATCCCAGTAACCACAACTCGCATATGTCAAGGTCTATTTTCCCCCAAGAGCGCCTCAAGAGCACCCCTGGGCAAAATCAACTATACTGCAAATGCTTACTTTGCGTAATGGGTTGAGCCACCCCTGCAGCCAACCTTACTCATCACATCTTGCCTGTTAATGTGTGGCTCCAAAGGCAATTCTCCATCAAAATGTATACTTTTCCAGTTCTTGGACAAGAAAAAAGATGCAAAAATATTAATAGGCTAAACAATAAAGAACAAGTCTAATGGGAATTTCAGATAGAATGTGATTAACAAGGAGACCATTAAATGATTGAGATAAATGTTAGACTTGTGCACAGAATTCGTTTCTTCCATTTCCTCCGTTTCTTTCGGTGTCTTCAGTACTTTGGGAATCCACAACGGGAAGGGCCCTCCCAGTACAAAAACTTGCCTGACATGAAAGCAAGCAAGAACTTATATCGGCTCCTGGCCTGCTTTTCAGCATCACAGTTTAATCTTTTTTTATTTATTCCCCCAGCAAACAAAAAGAAAACCCTAATTCCCAGGAAACAACTCTCTTCTTCTAGGAGGTCATCACTCTTTCCTAACTGGAAGTGGGAAGCATCCTTAAAATGCCTTGGAAAGAGCACATGGCTGCTGGCAAGGTGCATCCCAACAGAGAAGATGTGCACGCCTGCCTCAGCTGAGCACCTCCTCTAAAGTAATAAACAGAACTTGTCTCCTTGCCTTGCAAAGAGTGTGTGAGTGTGGCGTGCAACCCCAGAAAGCACGTGCACCTAGAGCACCTCTCCTCTAGAGTAGAAACAACTTAAATGCCTAAAATGATGGGAAGGGAGCCTGGGAAGCCCCCCATCCATAATGGACTGATAGAAAACTGCTCTTTCAGCACCCCAGAGCGGAAAAAAAATCTGCCCTCCCAATTTTGGGAGGCTCCCAAAAAATGGGTGGCGACCCCTACCAAAAGCTGGGACATGAAACGGGCCAAGGTTTACATGGATTGTACAAGCCTAGTAAATGTGGCTGAGAAAATGGTCCAAAAGCAGAACAATCCATCCATAGGGTTGTTGTAGGTTTTTTCGGGCTGTATGGCCATGGTCTAGAGGCATTCTCTCCTGATGTTTCGCCTGCATCTATGGCAAGCATCCTCAGAGATAGTGAGGTCTGTTGAAACTAGGAAAAGGGGGTTTATATATCTGTGGAATGACCAGGGTGAGACAAAGGACTCTTGTCTGCTGGAGCTAGGTGTGAATATTTCAACTGACCACCTTGATTAGCATACAATGGGCTGACTGTGCCTGGAGCAAACTTTTGTTGAGAGGTAATTAGATGTCTCTGCCTGCTTCCTCTCTGTTGTTGTGCTGTTGTAATTTTAGAGTTTTTTTAATACTGGTAGCCAGATTTTGTTCATTTTCATGGTTTCCTCTTTTCTGTTGAAATTGTCCACACGCTTGTGTATTTCAATGGCTTCTCTGTGTAGTCTGACATGGTGGTTGTGAGAGTGGTCCAGCATTTCTGTGTTCTCAAATAAAATGCTGTGTCCAGGTTGGTTCATCAGGTGCTCTGCTATGGCTGATTTATCTGGGTGAAACGTCAGGAGAGAATGCCTCTAGACCATGGCCATACAGCCCGAAAAAAACCTACAGTAAACCAGTGATTCCGGCCATGAAAGCCTTTGACAATACAAATCCATCCATAGCTATGCACCAATGCACAGTACCTTCCTCTCTATGTCTTGCTTTGCTTATTGCAGAGTTGCTCCCATTCCTTTCTTCTTGAAAGGTCAAGCTAGGTCTCCCGGCTTCTGAAAGGTCCATCTAGACCAAGCTGAAATTATTATGATTATCTTTTTGAAAAATAAATAAAGCTTGGAGTCTTCCAGGAATGGTTTGAATTTGAGTCAGGTGCAAGCAGATCAGACGAGGCTTACAAGAGATTTTTATTCAGGATGGAAATGGAAACTTTAGATAAGTTCACATCTGGGAGCTGAGCCTTTTCCGTTACCAAAAGGGGGGAAGAGAGAAAAAAATAACCCTGCAGGGAGAAAATCTATCCTATTTCCATTGCATTATTTAGTGAGTGGGTTAGGAAACCAGATGCAAGAAGATGAAAAGTGTAAGGAAGCATTGTGTTTGCAAGGAGCTCACTTGGCATCAATCGGGAATCATAGACTCCCTCTTTTCTTTCCTAGTACTTGGTTGAAAACTTTACTGCGATCTTTTAATAAATTATTAAATAGGTGCAGAGTTAAATCAAAGCTGAATAGCTGGCTGGGGAATCATAGAATCATAGAATCAAAGAGTTGGAAGAGACCTCAAGGGCCATCCAGTCCAACCCCATCCTGCCAAGAAGCAGAAATATTGCATTCAAATCACCCCTGACAGATGGCCATCCAGCCTCTGTTTAAAGGCTTCCAAAGAAGGAGCCTCCACCACACTCCGGGGCAGAAAGTTCCACTGCTGAACGGCTCTCACAGTCAGGAAGTTCTTCCTCATGTTCAGATGGAATCTCCTTTCTTGTAGTTTGAAGCCATTGTTTCGTGTCCTAGTCTCCAGGGAAGCAGAAAACAAACTTGCTCCCTCCTCCCTGTGGCTTCCTCTCACATATTTATACATGGGTATCATATCTCCTCTCAGCCTTCTCTTCTTCAGGCTAAACATGCCCAGCTCCTTAAGCCGCTCCTCATAGGGCTTGTTCTCCAGACCCTTGATCATTTTAGTCACCCTCCTCTGGACACATTCCAGCTTGTCAATATCTCTTTTGAATTGTGGTGCCCAGAATTGGACACAATATTCCAGGTGTGGTCTAGCCAAAGCGGAATAGAGGGAGAGCATTACTTCCCTAGATCTAGACACTATGTTCCTATTGATGCAGGCCAAAATCCCATTGGCTTTTTTTGCCGCCACATCACATTGTTGGCTCATGTTTAACTTGTTGTCCACGAGGACTCCAAGGTCTTTTTCACATGTACTGCTCTCAAGCCAGGCATAGTCTCCCATTCTGTATCTTTGCGTTTCGTTTTTCCTGCCAAAGTGGAGTATCTTGCATTTGTCACTGTTGAACTTCATTTTGCTAGTTTTGGCCCGTCTCTCTAATCTGTCAAGATCGTTTTGAATCCTGCTCCTGTCCTCTGGAGTATTGGCTCTCTCTCCCAATTTGGTGTCATCTGCAAACTTGATGATCATGCCTTCTAGCCCTTCATCTAAGTCATTAATAATTTGAATTCTGCACAGAGGCTGGATGGCCATCTGTTGTGGGTGCTTTGAATGCAATTTTCTGCTTCTTGGCAGAATGTGATTGGACTGAATGGCCAATGAGGTCTCTTCCAACTCTATGGTTTTGTGACTCTATGATTCTGTTATTAATATAGTAAAGGTTTCCTCCTTATTTTCAGTATTACTTTTAAGAGAATATTAACAGGAAACATCCAGATTTTCAGTCCATTTTCTCTCGTCATTGTTGAAATTTTCCTTCTCTCTCTCAACAAAGAAAGTTGCAAATAAAAATAGAAAAGCCATAAGCAGGAAGGAACACATCATTTTCTCATCATTGCAACATGAGACATCAGTGGCTCCCTTCTCTGATCCCACAAGGAGTAAATAACTACCTTAAACGTAATTCTTGCAGAAATGCCCATCTCTATTTATACGACTCCTTTCCAAAATCTTGAACTGGTGACCTGACCCAGACTGCTTCAGAAAAAGAAAGAAG
Organism: Anolis sagrei; assembly: GCF_037176765.1. Lineage (NCBI taxonomy): Eukaryota > Metazoa > Chordata > Lepidosauria > Squamata > Anolidae > Anolis > Anolis sagrei. Next base: position 23,864,565 of record NC_090028.1, read on the forward strand.
TTTTCAAAATTTCCTTTGCCAAATAAATAAATGAGTTTGGGGCTTGGCTGTTTCCTTCGGCTCTTCAGCCAATATATTTCGGAAGACAGTTTGGTACTTATCTTTGCACAGAGAAACCCAAACAGGGGATGCTGAAAGCATGGCTTTCAGCTTTCATCAGCACGGAAAGCGGTGTTTGCTCTCATGAAATGTACATGTTCTCTAAGTGGGGTTTCTTCAGGTTTTGAGCCGCCCTTTGCCAAAATGCTGTAAATGGGAGGCCTTCTTCGCTGACCCCGTGCCCTGCCACAAAGGCGCTTTGTCAACCCCATTGAAAAACATGCGGTTTGACTTTCAACTTTCTGGCACTTTTTGTATGTTTGTTTTTGTTTTGCCTTTCAACTCGACGTTGTACAACAAGCCAGGAAGGGCACTGTTTCGGTGGATCAGGACTGGTAGTAATAATGCAAAAATTGGGTCCAAAGGCAGCTGTAGGTAATTTTCAATGGTAAGCAAACAGTATTTTGGTGCACCCCCCCCCCCCACCACCAATCAATATTTTCTGTTCGTCGTGGGAGTTCTGTGTGCCATATTTGGTTCAATTCCATCATTGGTGGACTTCAGAATGCTCTTTGATTGTAGGTGAACTATACATCCCAGTAACTACACTTCCCGCACTTGCTCCCTTGCTCCCTTGCCTGGCCCGCTTTGGGTCCGGAGGCGTGCCTGAAGACCCCGGCGTGTGCACCAAAAGTCACGTCTTCTCCTGACTTTCTCCTCAGCCATTGGGACCAGGAGAGAGAGAGAACAATTGAGGCTGGCTCTGCTCGCACACCCGGTGGCCAGGTGGAGCAGGAACGAGAGGGGCTAGGCGAGGCTCAAGGGCCCGGCCCCTTTGGGAAGAGGATCACCCGGCAGCAAGGCAAGAAAGCTGAGGCTCTTCCCAGACTGCTAGGGCTGTTGTGAGCTGAGGGGTGCTCCTCAAGTGGCAGTCGAGGAGCATTTACAGAGGCGCCTCTGCGCCCCTGGCAAAAAAAGTGTTCTGCGACCGCTTACTTTGCGTAATGGATGAGCCGCCCCTGATTGGGTCTGTTAGTCCCGTTCTATGGCGTCCATCTCTGCCACTCCACCATTTTCCAACTTTGCAAAATACAATCCAGATTATCTGCTTCGAACTGGATTATATGTCAGTGTGGAATCGTATAACCAGAGGCGGCCCTGGGTAATTTTCAATGGTAAGCAAACAGTATTTTGCCCCCCCCCCCCCCAACCAATCAATGATATATATTTTCTGTTCGTCATGGGAGTTCTGTGTGCCATATTTGGTTCTATTCCATCATTGGTAGAGTTCAGAATGCTCTTTGATTTTAGGTGAACTATACATCCCAGTAACTACAATTGACATATGTCGAGGTCTATTTTCCCCCAAGAGCACCTCAAGAGCGCCCCTGGGCAAAATCAAGTATATTGCAAATGCTTACTTTGTGTAATGGGTTGAGCCACCCCTGCATATAACCCAGTTCGAAGCAGATAATCTGGATTATCTGTTTTGATCGTCTGGATGATATGGCTTCCAATCCACTTGAATGTAATGCCATTGGAATATTGTAATAACACAGATCCAAGTTGGTTAAACCGCTGAGCTGCTAAACTTATTGACTGAAAGATCACAGGTTCGAATCCGGGGAGTGGCATGAGCTTCTGCTGTCAGCCTCAGCTTCTGCCAACCTAGCAGTTCGAAAACATGCAAATGTGAGTAGATCAATAGGTACTGCTCCAGTGGGAAGGTAACAGTGCTCCATCATCATCATCATATTTAATTACTTATTAATCGCCCTCCATCCGAAAATGCTCTAGGCGATTTACAGCTAAATTGTAAAAGATAAAATACATACATACAGAAATTAAAAATTAACAGAGATCGAATGCTCTAGTAAAAAGCCAGGTCTTAAGTGCTAGAGTAAAAGGTCCTAAGTCACGCATGACTCTCATATAGAGTGGCAAGGAATTCCATAAGGCAGGAATGCAGTCATGCAGGCCATGTGACCTTGAAGGTGTCTCTGGACAACACCGGCTCTTTGACTTAGAAATGGAGATGAGCACCAACCTACCCAGAGTTGGACACATGGACTTTATGTCAGGGGAAAACCTTTACCTTGACCTTAAGTGGTGCTTTGATGTGCAAAAGGACCTTGTATTAACTTTGAGACTAACTGGGCAAACTAAATGCTATAATGGCTAGAATGAATAAATGTATGTTTAGATATATAAAAGTCGACCAGTGTGGTTTTCTAAAAGGAAGGTAGATGACAAGTTAGATTAGATCAGTGCTTCTCAACCTGGGGGTCGGGACCCCTGGAGGGGTTGCAAGGGGGTGTCAGAGGGGTCACCAAAGACCACAAGAAAACACAGTATTTTCTGCTGGTCATGGAGGTTCTGTGTGGGAAGTTTGGCCCAATTCAATCGTAGACAGGGTTCAGAATGCTCTTTGATTGTAGGTGAATAGAGAGAGATATAGATACCTTTTTTTTATATTATTATATAGAGAGAGATAGAGAGATGTATATTACTATTATTATTATTAGATGTAAAATTAGAATCTTAATGCTTGGAAGCACTGCATCCAATGACAGAGGATGAGTTGGCCAAAAACTCCCCCATCATCCACAAATTTGGAGGGGCAAATATAATTATAAGTGTGTGTGCATATACAAAGGGGGGAGATGTATATTATTATTATTATTATTATTATTATTGCTATTATTATTATTATTATTAAATTCTTAATGCTTGGAAACATTGCATCCAATGTATTGTCGAAGGCTTTCATGGCTGGAATCACTAGGTTCTTGTGAGTTTTCTCGGGCTATAGAGCCATGTTCTAGAGGCATTTCTCCTGACGTTTCGCCTGCATCTATGGCAAGCATCCTCAGAGGTTGAGAAGGTCCTTCTCAACCTCTGAGGATGCTTGCCATAGATGCAGGCGAAACGTCAGGAGAAATGCCTCTAGAACATGGCTCTATAGCCCGAGAAAACCCACAAGAACCTATTGCATCCAATGATGGATGATAAGTTGGTCAACCCCCCCCCCCCCAAAACATCTGCAAATTAAGCACTATCCTGGGGTTTGAGGGGTTTTTTTTGTATTATTATTATTTTACAATCCCACATAAAAATACCACCTGCACACTGAGTGCTTCCTCTGTGATAACACCAGCAGCAGGGGGAATGCCTGATAGGGAGTCTGCACAAACAACACAGTGTTTACCTACAAGTTGTAAAGCAGAGTGAAATTTTCGGTGGGTTTGTGCCAGCCCAGAGGAAAAACCCTGATAACAATAGGTTATCTGGAAAGGTGAGTCCACTCCATATTCAGGGCCCTTTCAACTTTTCCCAAATTGTCTGATCCTCACACGTTTTGCTGGTCCAGGGCCAAGATGAACAAGGTTTTCTAATTGGCAACAGAGAGTGTCCACAGATAGCCAGGATGGTGAAAACAACAGCCATTTAAAGCAAGGTTGTTACCTTTTCGATCTGTAGTCTTCTCTCAAATAAAGGTCAATACATTTATGGGTAAATTGACCTTGTAGAATTAATACCATTTGGCACCACTTGAACTCCAGTGGCTTGATGCGACGGGCACCTGGAAGTTGTAGTTCCACAAAGTCTTTCACCTTTTCTGCCAATGAGTGCTGGTTATGCTGTCGCGCCTGGGGGCTATAACTTTTAGTGAAAGAGACATAGACATGATATCTTTCCCCCAGGGGATTGCTTCTTGCCTTCCTTTAGAGAACTGGAACTCCCAAGGACCAAAAACTGTAGATAACTCAAAATAAGGTTTTATTGTTCACAGAGTTATTCCTTTAAGCAGAGGCGGCCCTAGGTAATTTTCAACAGTAAGCAAACAGTATTTTGCCCCCCCCCCCCCAACCAATCACTGATACATATTTTCTGTTTGTCATGGGAGTTCTGTGTGCCATATTTGGTTCAATTCCATCATTGGTGGAGTTCAGAATGCTCTTTGATTGTAGGTGAACTGTACATCTCAGTAACTACAACTCACATATGTCTATTTCCCCCCAAGAGTGCCTCAAGAGCGCCCCTGGGCAAAATCAACTATACTGCAAATGCTTACTTTGCGTAATGCGTTGAGCTGCCCCTGCCTTTAAGGCAATAAGCTGGAAGTTTCAAAGGGGTAAAGGAAATATACATTACAGTCTCTGGTTGTCTTGGGTCCAAGGAGATTTTGCAGCTGATAAGCTTTTCCAGGTCCCTCTTTCTCAATGGCTGCAAATGCCTGAACATTCACAGCCCCAATCCAAATGGCCTATATTTGAAGGCACGAAGTCTTCCTCTGGTGCCACAGGACCAGTTTGAAGGCGCTTGGGTCTCCTCAATGTTGTCCAGGGCGATCTGGGCAAGAAGTATGAGTCCCAAGGGTAAAAACCTTAGAATTGGTGATGAGAGGTAACTTAATTAAGGGCTTTAGAGCCAAGTCTCTTTCTCACATCTATCTGATAGAAAGTTTGATGGTAGAATGGAAAAAGAAAAGCTCTGCCCTCCTCCAGGAAGAGGTGGAGCCAAGCAATTGAGCTGAGGAAGCAATATAACTGGTGCAAACAACATTGATTGACAGCTATAAATAACCAATCTAACCAACTATACATTTACAAAATAAGCAAGTATGGGCATGTTATACAGTTTAAATAATAATAATAATAATAATAATAATAATAATCCTTTATTTGTACCCCGCTACCATCTCCCGAAGGACTCGGTGCAGCTTACAAGAGGCTGAGCCCAAATACAATAGTTTTTGTTTGTTTTTTGTCGTGTCAGGAGCAGCCGCTCCTGTTGTGATACAATACAGTAGTAAAACAACAGCAACAATAAACAGCAAAATAACTCAGAAAACAAAGCAATAACATTGACAACACACAATGACAGAATTAAACCCTTGCAAATTAAAGTTCTACCACTCGCACCGTCACACTGGTGCCTCACCAAACTACAAATCCCAGGGTTCCATAGCTATGGAGTGAACCAAAGTGTATTGTTATGTTGTTATGCAATTTGGCTAAGGGTTGAGAATAAAACAAAGCAATAGCCAACCTTCTATATCAGCTACTTGAGTTTACTAAGTTAAGTCTGCCTGTGTTTCTCAACCTTCCTAATGCCATGACCCTTTAATGCAGTTCCTCGTGTTGTGGTGACCTCCAACTGTAACATTATTTTTGTTGCTACTGTTGTGAATCGTAATGTAAATATCTGATATGCAGAGTGTATTTTCATTCACTGGAGCAAATTTGGCGCAAATACCCGATACGCCCAAATTTTAATCCTAGTGGGGTTGCTGGGGGCATTGATTTTGTCAATTGGGAGTTGTAGTTGCTGGGATATATAGTTCAACTAAAATCAAAGAGTATTCTGAACTTCACCAACGATGGAATTGAACCAAACTTGGCACACAGAACTCTCATGACCAAGAGAAAATACTGGAAGGGTTTGGGAATTTGACCCTGAGTTTGGGAGTTGTAGTTCACCTACATCCAGAGAGCATTGTGGACTCAAACAATGATGGATCTGAACCAAACTTGGCATGAATACTCAATATGCTCAAATGTGAACACCGGTGGAGTTTGGGGAAAATAAACTTTAACATTTGGAAGTTGTAATAATAATAATAATAATAATAATAATAATAATAATAGCAATAGCAATAGCAATAGCAATAGCAATAGCAATAGCAATAGTAATAATAATATTTGGAATTTGTAGTTGCTGGGATTTATAGTTCACCTACATTCAAAGAGCATTCTGAACCCCACTAATGATTGAATTGGCCCAAACTTCCCACCCAACACCCGCATGACCAACAGAAAATACTGTTTTTTCTTATGGTCTTTGGTGACCCTTTTGACACCCCTTTCGCGACCCCTCCCCCAGGGGTCCCGATCCCCAGGTTGAGAAACGCCGATCTATACTGTTGAATAAATGCGATGGAATGCTGAGAGTTATAGTTCGGTGCAGCATCAGCCCTCTTTGCCTGAGAAGGCTAAAGATTTTGTAAAACTACAACTCCCATAACTCCATAACGTGGAGACATAACTGTTAAAGTGGTATCAAAATGCATTTATTCTACAGTGAGGAGGCACCTTTCAATGTTCCTCCTTGAACTGAGATACATCCGATGGATGGCTATTCAGTCTGATTTTTAAGTTTTAGGACATTTTCGACCGCAAACTAGAGACACCTCTTTTCTAAACTGTCAACTCCAACAGATACATGGGTTCTTTCTTTTCTTAGAATCATAGAATCAAAGAGTTGGAAGAGACCTCATGGGCCATCCAGTCCAACCCCCTGCCAAGAAGCAGGAATATTGCATTCAAATCACCCCTGACAGATGGCCATCCAGCCTCTGTTTAAAAGCTTCCAAAGAAGGAGCCTCCACCACACTCCGGGGCAGAGAGTTCCACTGCTGAACGGCTCTCACAGTCAGGAAGTTCTTCCTCATGTTCAGATGGAATCTTCTCTCTTGTAGTTTGAAGCCATTGTTCCTTGTCCTAATTTTATTTATTTCGCGCATTTCTACCCCGCCCTTCTCAACCCCCGAGGGGGGACTCAAGGCGGCTTACAAAGGCACAATTCGATGTCAGCATAAACATAACAATGGATAAAACATGTACACAGCAATTATAACAATTAAAACAGTCAGTATATACATCAAAATCAGTAAAAACAATCTAATGCTCAGCGTTCGCCATCTCAGAGTCCGTAAATTCTTTCCACATTGTCAAGTACCATCGATTCTGGTCGTCATTGTCCTTATCTAACCGCCAGATTGCCCGAAAGCCTGATCCCACAACCATGTTTTTGCTTTCCTTCTGAAAGAGAGGAGGGATGTCAATGACCTAATTTCCCCGGCAAGTGAATTCCACAGGTGAGGGGCCGCCACCGAGAAGGCCCTGCTCCTCGTCCCCACCAATCTCAGTTGTGATAGAGGTGGGGTCGAGAGCAGGGCCTCCCCAGAAGATTTCAAACTCCGAGGTGGGACGTAGAGGGAGATGCGTTCGGACAGGTACGCTCGGCCGGAACCGTATAGGGTTTTGTAGGTTAAGACCAGCACTTTTAATTGTGCTCGGAACTGGATCAGCAGCCAGTGGAGCTGACATAACAGAGGGGTGGTATGCTCCCTAATCTCCATGAAAGATGATTCTATGATTCTATGAAGCAGTAAACAAGCTTGCTCCCTCCTCCCTGTGGCTTCCTCTCACATATTTATACATGGTTATCCTATCTCCTCTCATCTTTCTCTACTTCAGGCTAAACATGCCCAGCTCCTTAAGCCTCTTCTTTCTTCCTTCCTTCCTTCCTTCCTTCCTTCCTTCCTTCCTTCCTTCCTTTGTTCTTTGACTTTCTCATTCTCTGCCTTTCTTCTTTCCATCTTTAAAGAAGCTTCAGAGAAAACAACAGCCGTTGTTAAGGTCCTCCCAAGTCAAGCCAGCCAGAGCGGAAGATGGATGTTGTGTTTCTGAAATGGACAGAAATGGCTTTTTCAGACATCAAGCCAATGCCATACCACATTCCAGACTCCTCCGCACTTGGGAACTTGATCATGTACCTAAGCTTTTAGGAAAGCCGAATCCTTGGCAGGTGATTATTTTGCTTTCTCACTTCCCATTGGGCAACCAAAGTGTTCCAAGGGCTTGTTGAGAACCAGCTGGTGTCTCGGTGGGAAGAAGAAGAAGCGGGACTATTATTTTTAAAAAGACAGACACCCAAACACACAGAAAATTTCTGCCTGTCAAAATATTTCATGGTGTTGAACTTGTAGCACCAGATCCAACTGTCCCAATTTGGCAGGAACAGCCCTGATTTATTGCCTGCCTTCCTGTTTTCTCGTCTACTTTTTAAATGTCCTAGCTTCTCTCTTCCCTCCTCCTATTCTCCCCCTTTTGTCCTCAGTTTAATTCAGCTGCTGCAAATCAACCGAAGCCATTTGCAATCAATTGAGGCTTCAACTGTACCACCATACAATGCCATTTCAAGCTGTACTATATGATCAATATAAATCATATAATCCAAGCTAATTGTATTGTTTTAATGTTTCTGTAAACCACTCCGAGCCAAATTGGGAGTAGCGGTATACAAGTTGAATTAATAATAATAGTAATAATAATAATAATAATGTTCCACTGTCACTGAATTCATTCTTGCGTGTTAAAATTCTTTGCTGGAAGTCATAGTTTGGTGAGACACCAACACTCTTTGGTAGAGAAGGCTAAGGACCAGGCATCTTCAAACTGTGGCTCTCCAGCTGTTTGGACCTTCAACTCCCAGAATTCCTGACACTTGGAGTTGGAGGGCTTTTGGGAGTTGGAGGCCCAAACAGCTGGAGGGCCGCAGGTTGAGGATACCTGCTAAAGACCTTGTAAAGCTACAACTCCTATGGTTCCATAGCATGGAGCCATGGCACTTAAAGTGGTATCAAACTGCATTTAATCTACAGTGTGGAAACTGGACTTTGGGGTGGGGGGGGGGGGGGGGAGAGTGAAATGCTGATGCCAAAGACTTTTCCAATTCCTAGCTACCAGAAAGTGTGAGTTCCTTCCTGATACCATTCTTCTTGAAGCAACTGGGAGGGGAGAGAATGTGGAGAACTTTCCTCTGAGCCATTCATAACTCTCCGCATTAAGAGAACAACAGAAGCTCCAGGAAGCTTCTCAAAACCAGACCCTCCCGAGATACAATAGCCTTATTAAGTCGGATATTTTAGATATGATTTTGGCAGTCTGGAGGTTTTGCCGAGTATTTGCCTAAGGATAACGGGGATTTCAGGAGCAATGACCTCATTCAGGAATTGATGTTATCAGAACTTTGCTGTTGCTCCTGAGTGCAAACCCGGTCTGATTTGGGAGCGAACCCAAGCCCAGTTGTGGCATTTGCAGGGTCCGGTGTTTATATCATCAGCGGAGCATAAAATTGCTTCTTACAGAGGGAAGTCAAGGCCACCCAAGAAGAGATCTGTGGAGCTCACCAAACCCGCAAATGTTACCGTCAATTGGAGATCACATTTGTTCTCCAGCTTTCAAAAAGCTTGCATGCAAGGGATTTACAACTACATTGTCACACCCTGAATGACTTATACACAAATATGTGCAAATTTTGTATAGGTAAGTCCCCCTTTTTTGGTATAGGGCTAGTCTCTTGCCACTGTAAAAAAATTGTCTAGCAGCTTTCATACAATAAAGGTGAATCTGCACTGTGGAATTAATGCAGTTTGACACTACTTTAACTGCCATGTCCAAACTCAAGAATGGAAAATGGAATGTTGGTGGGCAGGAAAAGAGATTTAAAGATGGGTTCAAAACCAACCTTAAAAACTCTGGCACTGAGCACTGGGAAGCCCTGGCCCTTGAGCACTCCAGTTGGAGGTCAGCTGTGACTAGCAGTGCTGTAGAATTTGAAAATTATTATTATTATTATTATTATTATTAAACTTTATTTGTACCCCACTAGCATCTCCCGAAGGATTCAATGCGGCTTACACAGGCCGAGGCCTCAACACAAACATAACAATACAATCTAAGCAAATCAAACAATTAAAAACAAAGTAAAGCAAAATAAACAACGGCACAATACACTAAAACACAATAAAACTAGGCCGGGCCAAAGTAATGGGTACAAAGATTAAAAGTGCTGATATGACAGGAGGTGTAAATAAGGCTTCTAGGGCAAGTGCGATGTGCGATGTGCAGCAATCATTGGTTCTGGTAAGGTGCTTATGGGATTTGGTAGTGGAGATTTCCTAATCTGGGAAGGCGCATCGGAAAAGCCAGGTCTTCAAGTTCTTTCTGAAAACAGCCAATGTAGGGGCCTGTCTAAGGTCTTTGGGGAGGGTGTTCCAGAGTCGGGGGGCCACCACGGAAAAGGCCCTGTCCCGCGTCCCCACCAAGCGCGCTTGCAACGAAGGTGGGATCACGAGCAGGGCCTCTCCAGATGACCGAAGTGAGCATGTGGGTTCGTAGATGGAAATGCGGTCACACAGGTAGGCTGGTCCCAAACCGTTCTGGGCATTGTAGGTAAACACCTGCACCTTAAATTGGGCTCGGAATATAAATGGCAGCCAGTGGAGTTCCTTGAACAGGAGGGTTGACCTCTCTCTGTAAGGGGCCCCAGTTAACATCCTGGCTGCTGATCGTTGGACCAGTTGGATCTTCCAAGCCGTCTTCAAGGGCAGCCCCATGTAGAGCGCATTGCAGTAGTCCAATCTGGAGATGACCAAGGCATGGACCACTCCGGCCAGATCCGCCTTCGCGAGGTACGGTCGCAGTTGGCGCACAAGTCTCAGTTGTGCAAAAGCCCTCCCAGACACCGCCGACGCCTGAGCCTCAAGCGTAAGCGATGAGTCCAAGAGGACTCTCAATTCAATGCGTTCAATGCAAGACTTTGCTCGTGCAATAATAACCAGGATACTGAATATATCATAGAGTCATTGAGTTGGAAGCAACCAGTCTATCCAGTCCAAACTCACTACCTCTGAGGATGCTTGCCATAGATGCAGGCGAAATGTCAGGAGAGAATGCCTCTAGAACATGGCCATATAGCCCAAAAAAACCCTACAACAACCCAATAATGTGGATTATCTGTATGATAATGTGGATTATATGGCAGTGTAGAAGGGGCCTTAGAGAGGCCCTAAACAATTCCAAGGGGAATATATTTTGTTGGCGATTTTCCTGCTTCTTGGCAGAATGGGGTTGGATTGGATGGCCCATGAGGTCTCTTTCAACTCTAGGATTCTATGAATGCTTCTTGGCAGGAGTTTGGACTAGATAAATTGGTTGCTTCCAACTCAATGATTCTATGATATATTCAATATCCTGGTTATTATTGCACGAGCAAAGTCTTGCATTGAATGGGACTCCTGCAAATCTACTTTCCAAAAGTTCATATATCTCACTTCTACTCCCATGAGATCATATTCCACAAGATAAGGAAGAGATCACAATTGGGGAGCAGACAGGAGGCCCTCGGTGTGTGTCCTCCAAAAGCTGAAACCTGACCCGGGCAGAGGATTAAATTGTGCTTCAGTTGCAACCGGCCCCTTGGAGACCTTGACCAATTCCAGGCCCACTTTGCCGAAACAAAGCGGTGGCGCGAAGTCACAGAGGTGGCCTGGTACTGGGCTCTGTGGGTGTTGGGTTTCCGAAGCCTTGCTGATATCAGCTCCTGAAGCTTAGGAGGATTAACGTCCAAAGGGCCGGGTTCCCCTGCCCTGTCACTCGCCGGGGTTAACCATGTTTGCTCATATGAAACGGATCATGGGGATTATTGACACAGAGAGAACTCATTAGCTCTCCCCTCTGACAGTGTGAAATGGGGAGGCCTCACCTGGAAAGGGGCAGCGACTAGAGCCTTTCTCTTTTGCCTTTTGGTGGGGATGTGACACTGTTGGCCATATTGCCCAGATCAGGAGAAATTAGAGATGACCTCGAGAAGGACTGGCCATTTTGAGGAAGGCCTAGGAGATCATTAAGGGAAGCATTTGTGAAATATTTATTTGTTTATTTATTTATTTGGTTTACTTTTATCCCGCCCTTCTCACCCCGAAGGGGACTCAGGGCGGCTTACACATCCAAGACACAATTCGATGCCCGTAACATACCACAGCAATAAAACAGAATAGCACAAATTAGCAATCGACAACAATACATTACATCTATACCCGCTAAAACTAATGAAACCAATAAAATTTCATACAAACCGATACAAACCAATTACTCCCTATTGCCGGTCAATGTTCACTATCTCATAGTTCAGAGTTTCCTTCCACATTTATCAGTCCTGCTGGTCCTATTTGTCAGGTTGTCTTTCCTAGTTAGCAGATTGCACGAAGGCCTGGTCCCACAACCACATCTTTACCTTCCTCCTGACGGACAGGAGTGATGTCGATGCCCTGATATCCACTGGGAGTGAGTTCCACAGGTGAGGGGCCACTACTGAGAAGGCCCTGCTCCTTGTCCCCACCAGCCTTGCTTGGGAAAGCAGTGGGGTCAAGAGCAGGGCCCCCTCAGATGATCTTAAATTCCGAGGTGGGACTTAGAGGGAGATACGTTCAGACAGATACGCTGGACCGGAACCATACAGGGTTTTGTAAGTCAAAACCAGCACCTTGAATTGGGCTCGGAACTGAACTGGCAGCCAGTGGAGCTGACACAGCAGAGGGGTGGTGTGCTCTCTTTATGTCGCCCCGGTGAGCAGCCTGGGTGCCGCTCGCTGGACCAGTTGAAGTTTCCGAACCGTCTTCAAGGGCAGCCCCACGTAGAGTGTGTTGCAATAGTCTATAAAACCCACCTTTTTTTCTCTGATCCCGTCCAAGTTCCACGCTACTTATGTTGTATGAGTACTTTGACTTCTGGATAAAGGAAAATAATGCTTTCCATGAAAGAGGTATCATTCAGGCCTGAGTTGGAGTTGGAATGTTGGAAAGGCTGTCAGGTATTTCTTCAACTTGATGCAGAGTTTCTCAACTCAAACCACCAAGCAGTATTAAAGCACTGTCTATAGCACTGTTTCTCAACCTGGGGGTCAGAACCCTGGGGGGTTTGTGAGGGGGTGTCAGAGGGGTCGCCAAAGACCATCAGAAAACACAGTATTTACAGTTGGTCATGGGGGTTCTGTGTGGGAAGTTTGCCCCAATTCTATTGTTGATAGGGTTCAGAATGCTCTTTGATTGTAGGTATACTATAAATTCCAGCAACTACTATTCCCAAATGTCAATGCGTATTTTCCCCAAACTCCACCAGTGTTCACATTTGGGCATATTGAGTATTTGTGCCAAATTTGGTCCAGATCCATCATTGTTTGAGTCCACAGTGTTCTCTGGATGGAGGTGAACTACAGTTCCAAAATTCAAGGTCAATGCCCACCAAACCCTTCTAGTGTTTTCTGTTGGTCAGGGGAGTCCTGTGTGACAAGTTTGGTTCAATTCCATCGTTGGTGGAGTTCAGAATGCTCTCTGATTGCAGGTGAACTATAAATCCTAGCAATTACAACTTCCAAATGTCAAGGTCTAGTTTCCTCAAACTCTGCCAGTGTTCACATTTGGGACTATTGAGTATTCGAGCCAAGTTTAGTCCAGATCCATCATTGTTTGAGTCCACAGTGCTCTCTGGATATAGGTGAACTACAACTCCAAAACTCAAGGTCAATCCCCACCAACCCTTCCAGTATTTTCTGTTGGTCATGGGATTCTGTGTCCCATACATCATTACATCACTTTTTCTGATTGTTTTCTTATATACACTTGCATGGTGCAATGTTCCATTCATGCCTTCATTATCTTATACACCTAACTTCAGGGTTTCATTCTCCTCGTGCTTAATCACCATAACTATGACTTAGCACTTGCAACACTTAAAGTATCCCAGCATTTTATCTTCAGAATAGGTTAGTATATTTCAAAACTCTAACAAAGGCATCGTGGTGTTTGTTGGCTTCAATATCACAAGGGAAGTGAGCTTTGGTCTAAGTTTTAATGGCGCTATCCAAGCTGATCAGGCTCATTTCTTAAAGTTTCAGCACCTTGGATGGTTCCTTCAAAACATGGAGTAGAATCACTGTCCCAATGAAATAGAGACCACCAATAGGTTTTACCCACTGTTGTTATAGTTGTCCCTCCCAAGAGTTTCCTATCATTTAATCTGACAATAGAGTGATAGTCCATCTGCCTATTGCAGGGGTCCTCAAACTTTTTAAACAGAGGGCCAGGTCAAAGTCCCTCAAACTGTTGGAGGACCGGATTATAATTTGAAAAAAACATGAATGAATTCTTATGCTTACTGCACATATCTTATTTGTAGTGCAAAAAAAAAACACACTTTAAAACAATACAATAATTAAAATGAAGAACAATTTTAACAAATATAAACTTACTAGCGGTCCCCTGCCATGCGTTGCTGTGGCCCAGTCTGGTGATCTGGAAAATAAAGTACTTGGTAAGTGTTGGTTTCTAATATATGTAATGTCTTTATGCTTGTGGGTAAATAGTATTCTTGCTGTTTCTTTGGCAGTGTTGATGTGGAGATTGTCTGGTTGGCCTACTCTGGAACATGCAACATATAATTGTCCTTCTTTAGGGGTCCCTTTCAAATATTTGATACTGCATCTATCATATACATCTGTGTGTGTGTGAATGGCTGGATGGCCCTTTGTCAGGAGGGCTTTGATTATGTTTTCTTTCTCTGGTGAAGGGAGTTGGACTGGATGGCCTTAAGGCAGCATTTCTTAACCTGGGAAGTCAAGATCCCAGGGGGGGGGGGGCACCAGGGGGTGTCAGAAGGGTCACCAAAGACCACCAGAAAACACAGATTTTCTTTTGGTCATGGGGGTTCTGTGTGGGATGTTTGGCCCAATTCCATCGTTGGTGGGGTTCGGAATACTCTTTGATTGTAGATGAACTATACATCCTAGTAACTACAATTCCCAAATGTCAAAGTCTATTTCCTCCAAACTCCCGCTGTGTTCACATTTGGGCATATTGAGTATTCCTGTCAAGTCTGGTACAGATTCATCATTGTTTGAGTCCACAGTGTTCTCTGGATGGAGGTGAATTACAATTCCAAAATTCAAGGTCAATGCCCACCAAACCCTTCTAGTGTTTTCTGTTGGTCAGGGGAGTCCTGTGTGCCAAGTTTGGCTCAGTTCCACTGTTGGTGGAGTTCAGAATGCTCTTTGATTGCAGGTGAACTATAAATCCCAGAAACTACAACTGCCAAATGATAAAATCAATCTTCCCACAACCCCACCAGTATTCAAACTTGGGCGTATTGGATATTTGTGCCAAGCTTGGTCCAGTGTATGAAAACACATTCTGCTATGATACTCCATCTTGTTGACGGAAAGCTTCCTACCAGAATGGAAATCATCTATTGGACAGACGGCAAGCTATTTAACCTCAGCAGACTAAAAGCCAAAACCAAGGTTATAACAACTTCTGTTATAGAACTCCAGTATGTTGACGACAGTCATTTGTGTGCATTCAGAAGAAGACCGACAAGCCATTCTAAACACCTTCACAGAAGCATACGAGAAGCTCGGCCTGTCATTGAACTTCAAGAAAACCAAAGTGCTCTTCCAGTGGTCACCAGCCAATCCCTCTCCAATGCCAGAAATACAGCTTAATGATGTAACATTAGAAAATGTTGACCATTTCTGCTACCTTGGCAGCCACCTCTCCACCAAAGGCAAGATTGACACTGAAATACAACACCGCCTGAGCTCTGCAAGTGCAGCATTTTTCCAAATTAAGCAGAGAGTGTGTTGTCGAAGGCTTTCATGGCCGGAATCACTGGGTTGTTTTAGGTTTTTTCAGGCTGTATGGTCATGGTCTAGAGGCATTCTCTCACTACCTCTGAGGATGCTTGCAATAGATGCAGGCAAAACGTCAGGAGAAAATGCCTCTAGACCATGGCTATACAGCCCGAAAAATCCTACAACAACCCAAAGCAGAGAGTGTTTGAGGACTGGGAGATCCATAGGGATACAAAGGTGCTTTTTTATAAAGCTACTGTCCTCCCAACCCTGCTATATGCCTGTGAAACGTGGACTGTCTACAGGTATCACATGCAACTCCTGGAATGATTCCATCAGTGCTGCCTCCAGAAAATCCTGCAAATCTCTTGGGAAGACAAGCGGACAAATGTCAGTATGCTGGAAGAAGCAAAGACCACCAGCACTGAATCGACGGTCCTCCGCCATCAACTCTGCTGGACCAGCCATGCTGTCCGGATGCCTGACCACCATCTCCCAAAACAATTCCTCAACTCCGAACTCAAGAACATAAAATGGAATGTTGGTGGGCAGGAAAAGAGATTTAAAGATGGGCTCAAACCTTAAAAACTCTGGCATAGACACCGAGAACTGGAAAGCCCTGGTCTTTGAACGCTCCAACTGGAGGTAAGCTGTGACCAGCAGTGCTGTAGAATTTGAAGAGGCACGAATGGAGAAACGTGCCAAGAGGAAAGCACGTCAAGCCAACCTTGACAGAGACTGGCTTCGATATGGAAACCAATGCCCTCACTGCGGGAGAAGATGCAGATCAAGAATAGGGCTCCACGGTCACCTACGGACCCACCGCCCAGACTGACCCTGGAACCCCATCCTTCTCGGACAATGAGGGATCGCCGAAGTAAGTAAGTTAAGTAATTATTGTTCTGTCCAACTTGGCTTCTTTTTTTAAAAAAAGATCCTTTTCTAGACAGTTGTTTTCAGACGGTTGCTTCCTTTATCAAGCAGATGAGACATGGTATATTTAATTATTCATCTCCTCCTTCGAGGTACAGTTACTAAGTCAATATGAGAAAAAGGAGAGAATCATGTTTAAAAAATGTTTCTCAATGACAATGTAATGTCCCTGTGTTAATGGAAAAGGTTTGTTCCCTCCGAGCCACCCTTTAACTGCGACGGTCGGTAATTCTCAGCAGAACTGTGAGATGGTGATTGGCTCAATCCCAAGCGGAGCCCTTTGACCTCTGACATGGTGAACATATGATAACAAGCAGGAATGAGGTCCCTTTGGGACGGCGCAAAGGTCTGCGGTGCATTAAGCCTTCCCAAGCATGACTTCTTTCTTGCCAAGCAACAAAAAGAGCCACACAGACACGGCTGGAGTCAACCCAACTGCAACCCGCTGATTAAGAGGCCAGGAAGGATTTTTCTGGCTCTTTCCATTGAGCTACTTATTGCATAAACACTTCCCAACCTGCCTTGATACACAGGATGTCCAATTGCCCTACGTTTGACCAGGACAATCCCAATTAATTCTCTATCATCCCACTTATTCATCTCCTGTTAAAATGCCCCAGTTTCTCACTTTCCTCCTTCCTTGCTCTCCAGGTTACTTCAATTGCTGCAAATTTGATTACTTGGGGATTTTATTTATTTATTTATTTATTTACAGTTCTTATATTCCGCCCTTCTCACCCCGCAGGGGACTCAGGGCGGATTACAGTAAACACATATATGGCAAACATTCAATGCCAGTTTGACAAACAACATTTAACAGACAAAGGCTATTTAACTTTTTTTTTTTCTGGCCGCCAGGGGAGCTGCTGCTTTTCATCGTTCATCAACGACACCGATGAAGTTCTTCCGCATTCCACATTCCCCGGAGTCTTCTTTCTTTATGGCCTCATAAATTAGTTAAATTTAGCCTCCCACAGAAGGTGGTCCCTTATTTTCCTACTTGACAGATGCAACTGTCTTTCGGGTTGCAAAGGTCGACAACGGGCTACACAATGGCTGGACACCCACTCCAGCCCGGGCTGGCTTCGAACTCATGACCTTTTGGTCAGAGTGATCTTAATGCAGCTGACACTCAGCCAGCTGCGCCACAATCCCGGTGCATTTAAAATGCTATCTCTAGGACTGAACTCGGAATTATTTGGGGACATCCAACCCCAAATTGGTAAACAAGTCGTCCAGGAATACCTGCCCACTCTAAATGAGTTCAAGTCCCCAGGGCCAGATCAGCTACACCGAAGAGTATTGAAGGGACTAGCAGAAGTCATTTCGGAACCATTGGCAACCATCTTTGAGAGTTCTTGGAGAACGGGAGAAGTTCCAGCAGATTGGAGGAGGGCCAATGTGGTCCCAATCTTCAAGAAGGGAAAAAAGGATGACCCAAACAACTACCGTCCGGTCAGCCTCACGTCGATACCAGGCAAGATTCTGGAAAAGATTATTAAGGAAGTGGTCTGCAAACACTGAGAAACAAATGCGGTCATCGCTAATAGTCAACATGGATTTATCAAAAACAAGCCATGCCAGACTAATCTGATCTCTTTTTTCGATAGAGTTACAAGCTGGGTAGATGCGGGGAATGCCGTGGATGTAGCGTACCTGGATTTCAGTAAGGCGTTCGACAAGGTCCCCCATGACCTTCTGGTAAACCAACTAGTCAAATGTGGCCTAGGCTAATGTACACTTAGGTGGATCTGTAATTGGTTAAGTGAATGAACCCAGAGGGTGCTCACCAATGCTTCCTCTTCATCCTGGAAAGAAGTGATGAGTGGAGTGCCGTAAGCAGGGTTCCATCCTGGGCCCGGTCCTGTTCAACATCTTTATTAATGACTTAGATGAATGGCTAGAAGGCATGATCATCAAGTTTGCAGACGACACCAAATTGGGAGGGATAGCCAATACTCCAGAGGACAGGAGCAGGATTCAAAACGATCTTGACAGATTAGAGAGATGATTGGCCAAAACTAACAAAATGAAGTTCAACAGTGACAAATGCAAGATATTCCACTTTGGCAGGAAAAACGAAATGCAAAGATACAGAATGGGGGACAATGTCTGGCTTGAGAGCAGTATGTGTGAAATAGATCTTGGAGTCCTCGTGGACAACAAGTTAAACATGAGCCAACAATGTGATGTGGCGGCAAAAAAAGCCAATGGGATTTTGGCCTGCATCAATAGGAGCATAGTGTCTAGATTTAGGGAAGTAATGCTCCCCCTCTATTCTGCTTTGGTTAGACCACACCTGGAATATTGTGTCCAATTCTGGGCACCACAATTCAAGAAAGATATTGGACACTGTATTCCAGGTGTGGTTTAACCAAAGCAGAATAGAGGGGTAGCATGACTTCTCTGGATCTAGACACTTAATTCTTATTGATGCAAGCCAAAATTCCATTGGCTTTTTTAGCTGTAGCATCACATTCTGGCTCATGTTTAACTCGTTATCCATGAGGACGCCAAGATCTTTTTCTCACGTCCTGCTGTTGAGCCAGGCATCGTCCCTCATTCTGTATCTTTGCATTTCTTTTTTTCTGCCTAAGTGGAGTATCTTACATTTGTCCCCACTGAACTTCATTTTGTTAGTTTTGGTCCCTCTTTCTAATCTGTTAAGATCATTTTGAATTCTGCTCCTGTCTTCTGGGGTATTGGCTATCCCTCCCAATTTGGGATGTGACGAAGGAGAGGGGGAAAAGGAGAGGAGGCAAAGGAGAAGGAAAGAAGGAGAAGAAGAACAAGAAGGGAAAAGAGGAATGAAAGAGAAGGTGAAAGGAGGAAAGGGAGAAAGAGAGACAAGGAAGGGAAGAAGGGGAAAGGATAAAGGAGAGGAGGCAAAGGAGAAGAGGAGAAGGAGAAAGAAAGTAAGAAGAGGAGAGAGAAAATGAAAGAGAATGAGAAATGGAAAAGGAGAGAAGGGAAGGGAAGAAGGGAAGAAGGAGACGTAGAAGGAAAGCAAGAAGGGAAGAAAGAGAAAATGAAGAAGATGGGAAGAAAGGAAGAAGGAGAAAAGGAGAAGGAGAGGAGGCAAAGGAGAAGGGGAGAAGTAAAGCAAGAAGGGGAGAAAGATAAAATTAAGGAGAAGGGAAGAAAGGGAGAAGGAGAAGGGAAGAAGGAGAAGAGGAAAGGAAGAAGTTGAAGGAGAAGGGAAGTAAGAGAAAGGGAAAAGGAAGGAGGAGGGAAGGCAAAGGAGAAGGGGAAAAGCTGAAAAGAAGAAGGAAAGAAGGAGAAGAAAAGAAGGAGAAGGAAGAAAGAAAATAAAATAATCGGTTATCTATGCATTTTTTGGATGTGGCTATTTGAATTTCATTTGATTTGAGAGCCATTCATTCTAAAGTGACAAAGTAATCTTAGAAATGAATAAATGGTGCACCCATACACACACCCTGTATTTTCTGCTAGAGTTGTCACTTTGCTTGGAAAAACATGAGTGTTCCGCCTCTTTCTCCAGCCAACCTTTCTGTGGGTGTCAATGGTGAGACTAATTAGACGTGTTCTCCCTTTATTATAATCATAAATATTCCTCTCTGGGCTGGACCCAAAGGGCAGGCGGGTCATTGGGAGATTCCACGTCAAAATTCCCCAACTGATTAAACTCCTTGCGGTGCATGGCTAGGATGCTTTGCCACAGCTGAATAACTTGGCAAGCTCTGATGCCCACGAGAGCTTTTGCCCCTCTATTCTCTGGCTGGTATTTTACACATGGCATACAAATCAAATGGAGGAAAAAGAAATGAGTGGGAAAGAGGTTTGTCAGCAGAAATGCATATCCTATCAGTTGGCTAACTTAAGGGCAAGGAACTCTGGCCATAATACGAGGGGTATTTTTTAAGTCAGGTCCATTTTGTTGTAGACACTAGTAGTTCGCGCGCATACCGCAACGAGCGCATGCGTCATGTACCGGCATGCCTCGGGAACAACTGTGCTCAGTTTCCGCTCTGTAGCTAACCTGTACGGTTCTGTTCTGTGCTTTAAAAATGTTTAAGACTATCAACTCACCCGCCGCATGTGATACGGTTTTTGTCAGCAAGGAACCTGAGCGGTCCTCATCATGGACGTTGTCACGGCCATCTTTGAATTGTCGTACCCACTTACGCACTTTGCTTTCACTCATAACAGTATCACCGTACACTTCACAAATCTGTCGATGGATTTCTACAGCAGGCAGGTTTCTTGCTGACAAAAACCATATCACTCAGCGAACCTCACATGTGGCGGGTCAATATCAAGCAATATCAAGAGCATCCTTCTGGGCAGCTAAATCAGGAAATCCCAATTGGATGGCCACCCAAGGAGGCTCTTCCTCCAGGGGCAAACCAAGAATGGGCAACTTGGATAAGTCCCTGAACAGACTCAGAAGTGGAGTGGGCAGATCAAAAGACAACCTGGAAAAAAGGCACTGCCTAGAACAGTGGTTCTCAACCTGGGGTCTCCAGATGTTTTTGGTCTACAACTCCCAGAAATCCCAGCCAGTTTACCAGCTGTTAGGATTTCTGGGATTTGAAGGCCAAAAACATCTGGGGACCCCAGGATGAGAACCACTGACCTAGAAGAATCCTCCACCTTGTGTGACTGTGGAGCAGAACAGACCACTCTACACCATAAGGACATCGTGCAGAAGCACAAATAGGCCTTGGTTATTTTTTGTGCTTGGTTAGAATCATAAAAGAGCTGGAAGGAGCTCATAGGGCCATCCAGTACAACCCCCTTCTGCCAGGCAGGAAGACACAATCAAAGCCTTCCAGACAGATGCACCGGGATTGTGGCGCAGCTGGCTGAGTGTCAGCTGCATTAAGATCACTCTGACCAAAAGGTCATGAGTTCAAAGCCAGCCCGGGTTGGAGTGGGTTTCCAACCAATTGTGTGTAGCCTGTTGTCGACCTTTGCAACCCAAAAGACAACTGCATCTGTCAAGTAGGAAAATTAGGTACCACCTTAAAGTGTGGGGAGGCTAAATTAACTGATTTATGAGGCCATAAAGAAGACTCCAGCAAAACATTCCAGCGGGGAAGCATGCGGGGAATGCGGAAGTGCTTCATCAGCGTCGCAGATGGACGATGAAAGGGACAGCTCCCCTGGCAGCCAGAAAAAGTTACATAGCCTCTGTGTATGTCTGTATATGTTTGTATGTCAAAAATTGGCATTGAATGTTTGCCATATATGTGTACACTGTAATCCGCCCTGAGTCCCCTGAGGGGTGAGAAGGGTGGAGTATAAATGCTACAAAAAAATAAATAAATATCCAGCCTAAAAACCTCTAGACTAGAGATAGAGACTCCACCCAACTCCCAGGTGTTGAGCATCTCTTGCTCCTGCATTTTAAGACTAAACTGCAACAACACAAACAAGTCCAGGTTGTCATTTTGGAGGATGGGGAGTTGTATCACTGCTCCTGGCCTGGAAGGGAGGACAGACAGATGCAATCTGGTACTCATTGTGTGGTAATAGCTTAATTATCTGGAAGGGAGGGGGCTACAGAGTGGCTGCCTGCCCCACGAAGCATGAAATTGTCACTGCTCCAAGGAGAGATTTATCACCCGGCGCTTCTGGAGCGAGAAGGGGACAGGCCCAACGTGGGAGAGGCAGAGGAGCAAGGAATTTGGATGCATTCTGGGGGAGTCAAAGGGGCTGTCCTGGCCGAACCTTTCCAACAGCCAGTGAACCTTTGCAGGAGGAAAAGAGGGGAGGAAAAGTGTGGATACTCATTGTGCCAAAAAGATATGGGCAAAGAAGCCTGAAGGAAACATGAGGAGCCTTGCCTGGCATCTAGGGATGTACGGTCCATTTAAAAAATGGTTCAAAAGTCATTACAAAATTGGAGGGTGCTGGTGCTTCATTTCTAAAGTGTTTCTAAAGTATACGTAGTGACACTTCTGTGAGTATTTTGTTACAAGAATTGTGCATGCACATAAATACTATAATTGGGGAAACTTCAGGAGCTCCTTTCTCCCTCGTTTGAAAAGGAAGGTGAAACTTGCTTCAATAGAATACATTGACCACTGTTAGCCCCACCAAATTTCAGAACATTTCACTTATCCATGGATTTTTGGTGAATTTGCAATGCTTTTATAAACACCTTTTTTTTAATAATAAAGAAAATCTGTTCCTGGTTTGAAAGTGTTTTTTCCTGGGTTGTTGTAGGTTTTTACGGGCTATATGGCCATGTTCTAAAGGCATTTTCTCCTGACGTTTTGCCTGCATCTATGGCAAGCATCTTCAGAGGTAGTGAGGTCTGTTGGAAGTAGGAAAATTGGTTTATATATCTGTGGAATGACCAGGGTGGGACAAAGGACTCTTGTCTGCTGGAGCTAGGTGTGAATGTTTCAACTGACCACCTTGATTAGCATTTAATGGCTTGGAAGCGCCTGGGTGGAATTCCATACCATTGAACCATGGTGATTAAAATTATATCTAACTGCATTCATTCTATATTTTCTTTATGTTGCCTTCTCTACCAAAGAACACTGGTACCTCACCAAACTACACCTCCCAGGGATTCCATACCATTGAACCATGGTGATTAAAATTATATCTAACTGCATTCATTCTATATTTTCTATATGTTGCCTTCTCTACCAAAGAACACTGGTACCTCACCAAACTACACCTCCCAGGGATTCCATACCATTGAACCATGGTGATTAAAATTATATCTAACTGCATTCATTCTATATTTTCTATATGTTGCCTTCTCTACCAAAGAACGCTGGTACCTCACCAAACTACAACTCCCAGGGATTCCATACCATTGAACCATGGTGATTAAAATTATATTTAACCGCATTCATTCTATATTTTCTTTATGTTGCCTTCTCTACCAAAGAACGCTGGTACCTCACCAAACTACAACTCCCAGGGATTCCATACCATTGAACCATGGTGATTAAAATTATATCTAACTGCATTCATTCTATATTTTCTATATTTTGCTTTCTCTATCAAAGAACGCTGGTACCTCACCAAACTACAACTTCCAGGGGTTCCATAGCATTGAGCCGTGGTGATTAAAGTTATGTCTAACTGCATTAATTCTATATTTTCTGTATGTTGCTTTCTCTATCAAAGAACGCTGGTACCTCACCAAACTACAACTTCCAGGGGTTCCATAGCATTGAGCTGTGGTGATTAAAGTTATGTCTAACTGCATTAATTCTATATTTTCTGTATGTTGCTTTCTCTATCAAAGAACGCTGGTACCTCACCAAACTACAACTCCCAGGGGTTCCATACCATTGAGCCGTGGTGATTAAAGTTATGTCTAACTGCATTAATTCTATATTTTCTGTATGTTGCTTTCTCTATCAAAGAACGCTGGTACCTCACCAAACTACAACTCCCAGGGGTTCCATACCATTGAGCCGTGGTGATTAAAGTTATGTCTAACTGCATTCATTCTATATTTTCTGTATGTTGCTTTCTCTATCAAAGAACGCTGGTACCTCACCAAACTACAACTCCCAGGGATTCCTTACCATTGCACCATGACAATTAAAATTATGCCTAACTGTATTGATTCTACATTTCTTTTTCTTTTTTTAAACAATTCTAGAACAAGGCTCTTCAAACTACAACTCCCATTGGGCCAGGCATTTAAAGTGGTGTCAAAATGCATGCATTCTACAGTATTGATCAGACATGGGCCAACTTTGACCCTCCCTCCAGTTGTTTTGGACTTCAACTCCCACGATTCCTAACAAGCTACTGTTGGCCCCTGCCTGGTGTAGATGCAGCCCTAGATCTTGCAGTGGCAGAAAAGCACACAAAGAGTTATTTGGATTACCAAGCCTCCCTCTTAAGTGGATGCACAGGGCATATTAAATAAAGTTCTTCTCAACTTTTCCTTGTTTTGGAGCCTACTTGGTATGTTCACATAGAGCATAAAAAAGGGTTTGTTTTCCTCCTGGTCTCTTGGCCAACCGTCTGCCTGTCCGACTTGGCTGATCCTTTCCCCAAAGGCCTTGAAGCAAGGCTGGCCCGGAGAGAGCGCCGTGGTGGTGCCGCCTCTTTCCCCTTTGCTTCGGGCCAAAAACAATCCCTGGGATCCAGCTTGGCATCCAAATGAATGAGGCATCCAGATCCAGCCCTGCTTTGTGGGCCATGAAGGCCGTAAACAACAGGCTCAAAGAGAGGGGAAGAAGAACGGAAGGTGCCTTTGGTCATCCTTCCTCCTGTGAGCCGGCTTCACACTTTCCTGCAAAGCAAATGCAGAGGCAGGCCACTGAAAATCCACTCAACAGGGAGCAACGGGACTTGCATGGTCTGTTTCTTTGCAAACAGCAGCTTCTCTCTGTTTGCCGTTCAGCCTTTGCATCTCGAGCAATGCAAATGTGTCTGCATGCTTTCAAGTCTCTGGCATGGGCCAACTTGGGCCCTCCAGGTGTTTTGGACTTCAACTCCCAGAATTCCTAACAGCCGGTAGGCTGTTAGGAATTCTGGGAGTTGAAGTCCAAAACACCTGGAGGGCCCAAGTTGGCCCATGCTTGATATAGGGACTCCCGTGACATGTTTGCAAGCTCCAAAATATGGGAAGTTGTAATTTTAAATAATTATAATACTTTTTATTTCTCTCCACATGGCTCGAGGTGGTTTTATTTATTTATCGTGTCAGGAGCAACCAGACAGTTGTATTACATTTTTAACAAAAAAAAAACAAACAGACAGACAAAACACAAAGTTTGCAAGCATGGTAGTTGATTAAATGTCCTTTGACCAGTATCTGGCCACTTAGAGTGCCTCTGGTGTTGCCGCAAGGAGGTCCTCCATGGCTCAAGGTGGTGACAACGTTGTAAAACATGCATTCACCTAAAATAGGTGAATGCATGGGGTATCTTGGGAAGTTGGATCTGGCTACGGTGGTCCACGCTCTTGTCACATCCCGAATAGATTACTGCAACGTGCTCTACGTGGGATTGCCTTTGAAAACTGTTTGGAAATTGCAATTAGTCCAATGGGCGGCAGCTAGATTACACAGGGAGCATACCAGCCCCCTGCTGTGCCAGCTCCACTGGCTGCCGATCCAATTCTGAGTACAATTCAAAGTGTTGGTCTTGACCTATAAAACCCTATACGGCTCCGGTCCAGCGTACCTGTCCGAACGTATCTCCTTCTACGTCCCACCTCGGAGCTTAAGATCATCTAGGGAGGCCCTGCTCTTGGCCCCGCCTTTGTCTCAAACACGCTTGGCGGGGATGAGGGACAGGGCCTTCTCGGTGGTGGCCCCCCGCCTGTGGAATTTGCTCCCTGGGGAAATTAGGTCATCCTCATCCCTCCTCACCTTTAAAAAAAAGGTTAAAACGTGGCTGTGGGACCAGGCCATTGGGCAATCAGGTTAAAGGACAATTGATAATGTTTGACTGTGGCATGGAAGAGGATTTGGATAAGTTAAGCGGAGTATTCATTAGTAGATTGCTAGCTAAACAGCCACCAGACGGGCAATAGCTAATCAGAGTGTAAGTATACTGTTTTAATCTTTATTTATTAATGTTCATGTTAATTGTTATATTTGTTATTCTGTATTCTGTATTTTATGATGCGGCATTAAATTATTGCCAATTGTAAACTGCCCTGAGTCCCCCTAGGGGTGAGAAGGGCGGGGTAGAAATGTTCGAAATAATAATAATAATAAATTTAAAATAAACATACTAAAACATATTTTCTCAAGATACACATTAAAACACACAAAACAGAGGGCCCATCCAGACAGTACCTTTATCCCAAGAGCTTCCGCAGCAAACAGGAGGGTGGCCAGATGTGAGATTTCCAGGTGCGGGAATATTGTGGTTTTGAGTTGAATATCTGGGTCTTTGCATGCCTGTATGTCCTCGCAATTGGAAATCACAGGATTTATGATCTGGGTTTGTTCCTGGATTTTAGATCTTTCTTCCTGATGTATAAATATTTGAGGGGAAGCCATAAGGAGGAGGGAGGAGGCTTTACCTGGAATCACACTGTGTCCAGTTCTGGGCACCGCAGTTGAAAGGAGATGTTGACACGCATGTCATAGGTTCGCCATCATGGGACTAGGACGTAATGGAGTAATGGCTTCAAACTACAGAAGGTTCCACCTGAATACGAGGAAGAACTTCCTGACTGTGAGAAAGTGTTGTTCAGCAGTGGAACTCTCTCTCTTCCCCGTAGTGTGGAAAATCGCATTCAAACCACCCCCAACAGATGACCATCATTGGAGACTTTGAAGCAGAGGCTGGATGATCATCTCTCTGGGGTGCTTTGAATGTGATTTTCCTGCTTCTTGGCAGAATTGGGTTGGACTGGATGGCCCACCAGGTCTCTTCCAACTCTAGAATTCTAGGATTCTATGGCCAGTTTCTAAAAAGAAGGTGACAGTTGAGTAGGACGCAAAAACTTTGTTTGTGTGCTAGAAACTTTATGAAATGTGTGGAGGGCACATTTTCTCTGGCGAGTACAAAGAACAGAACTTTTGGAGTGATTCGCTGCAGTGATTCTCCGCATATCTGCATCTTGGCTTTTTTTTAAAAAAACTGCCAAAGTTTCCAGAAGGAGCCCCACGGCAGCCATCTTGCAACAAAGCATCAGGTCTGGACAATGGAGGCAGAAATCCTGGGACCAACAGGTTTGTTTGTGGACCACTTCTGAAGTGCTAGGATTTTTTGCCCCTGTTTAAAACCCGTGAATTAGTGCTGTCTGGAAGTGCTCTGAGATTAGACAGAAGATGTGAGTTTAAAAGGTCTTGAACCTTCTCTGCTCCAGAGGACTGGTATCTGCTTACCAAACTAGAAATCCCAGCATCCCATAGCATTCAGCCATGGCAGTTAATGTGATGTCAAACTGTGTTAATTCTGCAATTTGTAATGACAACAGCTGCTGCTGAAACCTTCAAAAGCATGATTTGTTTTTCTATAGCAGTGTTTTTCAACCTGGGGGTTGGGACCCCTGGGGGGGTCGCAAGGGGGTGTCAGAGTGGTCGCCAAAGACCATCAGAAAACACAGTATTTTCTGTTGGTCATGGGGGTTGTGTGGGAAGTTTGGCCCAATTCTGTCATTGGTGGGATTCAAGGGGCTCTTTGATCGTAGTTGAACTGTAAATCCCAGCAACGACAACTCCCAAATATCAAGGTCTATTTTCCCCAAACTCCACCAGTGTTCACATTTCGACATATTGAGTATTCGTGCCAAGTTTGGTCCAGATCCATCCTTGTTTGACTCCACAGTGCTTTCTGGGTGCAGGTGAACTACAACTTCCAAACGCAAGGTCAATGCCCACCAAACTCTTCTAGTGTTTTCTGTTGGTCATGGAAGTTCAGTGTGCCAAGGTTTGTTCAATTCCATCGTTGGTGGAGTTCAGAATGCTCTATGATTGTAGGTGAACTATAAATCCCAGCAACTACAACTCCCAAATGGCAAAATCAATCTCTCCCAACCCCACCAGTATTCAAATTTGGGCATATTGGGTATTTGTGCCAAGTGTGAATGAAAATACCTCCTGCTTATTGGATATTTACATTAGGATTCATAACACGAGCAAAATTGCAATTATGATGTAGCAACAAAAATAATTTGATGGTTGGGGGTCACCACAACATGAGGAACTGTATCAAAGGGTCGCGGCATTAGGAAGGTTGAGAAACACTGTTCTATAGCATAGTACAGTTCTAGTATTTTTTGAAAACAGAATTATGGCAGTTTGACATTACTTGAATTGCCATGGCTTGATATGGTGGACTCCTGGGAATTGCAGTTTGCTGAGATGCCAATAGTCTTTGGCACAGAAAGCTTGTAAAACTACAACTCCCACACCAGTGTTT
Source organism: Anolis sagrei (assembly GCF_037176765.1). Lineage (NCBI taxonomy): Eukaryota > Metazoa > Chordata > Lepidosauria > Squamata > Anolidae > Anolis > Anolis sagrei. The sequence goes on from NC_090028.1 coordinate 23,892,626, forward strand.
TGCCAAACTACACTCCCAGTATTCCATGGCATGAAACCATAAAAGTTAAAGTGGCATCAAACTGCATTCATGCTACAGTATAGATGCACTCTCAGTCAAAAGCAATGCTCAATAATAACACAAATGTCTCCTCTATCGCACTGTGATGTTTCTTGTTCTCACATCTATCCCTTTTTAAAGTAAGTTATCGAAGTTGTGCTTGGCAACCAGCTTGCCTCCTAACTGCCAGGCACCCAAAATAGCCTTAAAGCCAGCCTCGAATCTCATTTGGGATCTGGCCCCAAATATCTCCAGCATTTTGACACGTTGACCTCCAAAAACAAACAGGCGCTACTAGCAAAGACCGGAAGGAGCAGTGCTGAGTTTCCAAAACTCTTTAGAAGGAATATAAAAGGCCCACTTGCATCCTATGAGGGTGGGGAGGGCATGGCTTTGCAAGGCATCTGCTCCTATCAAGGTTTATGGAAGAGTCAACAAACCAAGGCCAACCACAAACCTTCTAAACAAACTCTTGCTTCGAGGAGAAGTGTGCCAGACGCCCAATGGCTGGCAAACAGGCTCGGCTGTTGCAGACTTACAGGTGGAAATGCACATGTTGATGCTCAGAATATATCTCATTCCCTGAGCCAGGTCATGACCCATAGAAGCAGGGCACCCATTCATCCAATGGATTTTAACTGTGATTTCTTTAATGCTGTTTGTGTTTAATTCGGCTTTAATGTTTGTATAGGTGTCTATTTTAAATCGTATACTAATGCTTTATATTAAGCTGCTTTGAGTCCCCTTTGGGGAGATAAAGCAGAATAATCAACATCATCATCATCATCATCAACAACAACAACAACCACATCATCATCATCATCATCATCATCATCATCATAAAATGTATTAATATTATTTAAAATTACAACTTCCCATATTTTGGAGCTTGCAAACATGTCACGGAAGGCCCTATATCAAGCATGGGCCAACTTGGACCCTCCAGATGATTTGGACTACCAACCAACCCCAGAGAGCCCTCCGCTCTGAGGACCAAGATTTATTGGAAGTCCCCAGTTTTAAAACCTTGCATCTAACAGCAATTATTATTATTATTATTATTATTATTATTATTATCTTTATTTGTACCCCGCTAGCATCTCCTGAAGGACTCGATGCGGCTTACACAGGCCAAGGCCTCAATAAAACAACAGCATAACAAAACACACAATTTAAAGCAAATCAAACAATAAAACAATAGCAGTAAACAATAAAAACAATACACTATAACACAATAAAACTAGGGCCGGGCCGAATGTAATGGGTACAGATTAAAAAGTGCTGGGTGTGACAGATGGATGTAGGATTTTAGGGTAAGTGCAATGTGCAGACCATCTTAAAACTCTGATAAAGTGCTTCTGGGACATATTGCTGGAGTTCCTATTCTGGAAAGGCACATCAGAACAGCCAGATCTTCAAACTCTTCCTAAAGACTGCCAACGTAGGGGCTTATCTGATGTCTTTGGGGAGGGTGTTCCAAAGTCGGGGGCTACCACAGAAAAGGCCCTGTCCCTCGTCCCCACCAAACGTGCTTGCGACGCAGGTGGGATCGCGAGCAGGGCCTCTCCGGATGAACAAAGAAAACGCGTGGGTTCATAAACAGAGATGCGGTCACACAGGTAGGCAGGTCCCAAACCAGAAGCAGAGCCTTCACAGTAGTGGCACCATCGCTATGGAACACTCTGCCACCGGAAGTCCGTGCCTTGCGGGATTTATTGGCTTTCCACGGGGCTTGTAAGACATACTTGTTTCGACTTGATCTTTGATATGTTTTTTAATTTGTGTTAGATTTTAGTTTGTTCTTGTAAGCCGCTCCAAGCCCTAGGGGAGTGGTGGCATATAAGTTTGAAATATAAATAAATAAATCATCATCAACAACAACATCATCATCATCAGAGGTGGTTCTATCTGAGTATGAATCAGCAGGTGAAAAATGAAAAACCAGGAAAAAAACAGATATAAATGTATTCTGGAAAGATATGTGGGAAACAGGCAAAGGTTATAACAAAAACGCTGAGTGGATAAAATACTTTGAAAATAATTTTTCAGAGAACAAAATGAGAAGCTTGGAAATAACAACAGAAATGATCACTGAAAGAGAGAAGAAAGTCAAGAACTGATTAGCCTGCACTCAAAAATAGCCAAACAATTCAATGAGATGCTGAAAACTGGAAACATCAGCAAATAGATAACAACTGGGAAGATATATTTGAAACAGAAAGATCCAGCAAAAGGGATAATACCAGGAAACTACACGCCAATAACATGTCTGCCTACAATGTTCAAACTGTTAATAAGCATAATAGCTGATCAAATCCAGTCTCACTTGGAGGAAAATAACATCTTTCCAGTAAAACAAAAAGGCAATAAAAGAGGAAGTAAGAGCATGAAAGATGAGCTTCTAATTGACAAAATGATACTGGAGAATTGCAAAAGCCACAAAACAAACCTCTATACAACTTGGATTGATTACAAAAAAGCATTTGACTCACTGCCACATTGTTGGATTATCAAATGTCTAGATGTCATCGGGGTTTGTGAAAATATTAGAAAGTCCACCAAAAATACAGTGAAACAATGGGAAACTGAGTTGTTTGTGGGCAATGAAAGCTATAGAACTGTTAACATCAAGAGAGGAATTTTCCAGGGTGACTCACTGTCACCACTGTTGTTTATTGTTAACGGTTCTGGCCCCGCTTACCTCTCCGAACGCATTTCCGCCTACGAACCAACTAGAACATTAAGATCGTCTGGGGAGGCCCTGCTCTCGATCCCGCCTACGTCACAGGTGCGCTTGGCGGGGACGAGAGACAGGGCCTTCTCAGTGGTGGCCCCTCGGCTATGGAATGCCTTACCAACAGACATCAGACAGGCACCTTCGTTGCTGGCGTTTCGGAGAATGGTCAAGACCTGGCTTTACGAACAAGCGTTTGGCTAGGCAATGCAACTAATTAAGGAAGACGGTAACTGAACATAGGAACGGCACAATGACTATGAGAATGGATCTGACTTTAACGGAGGCGCTATATATGTTGTTTGTTGATTTGTCTGTCTGATGTTAATTGTTGTGGAGCGACATTGTCGTCCCGGTTGTTGTATTGCTGTGTTTTTAATTGCACTGTAAACCGCATTGAGTCGCCCGTCAAGGGCTGAAATATGCGGTATAAAAGTGAAGCAAATAAATAAATAAATAAATATCATTGCAATTATCCCACTGTCAGTAATTCTACAGAAAACAAACCTGGGCTACCAAACAGCAAGAAATTCACCAAAAATTTCCCACTTGCTGTACATGGATGATCTAAAGCTTTATGGAAAGTCAGAAACTGAAATCCAGTCACTGCCCAAAAGTCAGAATCTTCAGCACTGACATCAGTATGGAGTTCGGCCTAGACAAATGTGCCACAGTGGCATTAAAGAAAGGGAAAATTACAGTGAGATGCCAAATGGACAAACCATAAAATGCAATCAGCCTGTAGCCTATAAATATCTGGGCATTCTACAGTTGGACAATATCAAGCATGGGTATGTGAAAAATTTTGGTCAGCAAAGAATATATCCAAGGTTTTGAAAAGCAAATTAAATGGCGGAAATACAATCGAGGCTACCAACATCTGGGCCATTCCCGTCATTAGATACACCGCTGGAATTGTGAGCTGGACACAAGCAGAGCTGGATGATCTGGACAGAAAAACAAGAAAACTGATGACAATCCACTACTCATTACATCTGGGTAGTGATGTCGACAGTCTTTACCTGCCCAGAAAATCTGTAGGCAGAGGGCTTCTGCAAGTGAAACAAATGGTAGAAGAAGAGAAACACGCACTGGCAGATTATGTTTAAGGCCATCAAGAACCAACATTGAGGGAAGTCAAGTGCAAAAGACAAAGAGTGAATACCGTAAAAATACAATTCAGAGCAAAAGAGAAAACTGGCAAAAGAAGGCTCTCCATGGACAGTTCCTGGGAAAAATTGAGACCCAAATTGACAAAGAAGAAACATGGATGTGACTCACAAATGGAACTCTGAAAAAGGAGACGGGGGGCCTGATTCTGGCAGCCCAAGAACAAGCCATTAGAACAAATGCCATCAAAACCAGAATTGAAAAGTCGAGGACAGATCCCAAGGGTAGACTCTGCAAGGAAGCAGATGAAACAATAGATCACATCTTCAGCTGCTGCAAGAAGATCGCACAGACAGACTACAAGCAGAGGCATTAAAACCATTGCTCAGATGATTCATTGGAACTTGTTCCACAAACACCATCTGCCTGTAACAAAGAACTGGTGGGAATCACAAGCCTGAAAAGCCTGCTCCCAAATAATTACTGTATATACTCGAGTATAAGCCTAGTTTTTCAGCCCCTTTTTTAGGCTGAAAAAGTCCCCCTCGGCTTATACTCAAGTCACGATTATTTATTATTTTATTATTATTATTATTTTGATTACATGTATTATTTTACTCTATTCATTATTGCTATATTTATCATTTTACTCTATTATTATTATTACATTTATTATTTTACTTTATTATTCTTATTATTACATTTATTGATTTACTTTATTATTGCTATTATTACATTTATTATTTTACTCTATTATTAGAAGGGTATGTAAGCACATTTACATTGAAGAAGGTTAGAATAATGGTTTAATCAGAGTTCGACAGTCTTATCTTATATTACCATTTTATGCAAATATTCAAAAACATTTAACCTACTGATCCCTCAATTAATGTAATTATATTAGTATCTATGTTTATTTTGAAATTGACCAGTAGCTGCTGCATTTCCCACCCTCGGCTTATACTCGAGTCAATACGTTTTCCCAGTTTTTTGTGTTAAATTAGGTGCCTCGGCTTATATTCAGGTCGGCTTATATTCAAGTATATACGGGTAAGTTCTTTTTTGTGATTCAACGAACATCAAACTAAAGAAGCATGTGGCTATTTAGAAAGTAAATAACAGCAATATAAACCTCTGCATGCAGACACTGCAAGGAAAAGCCGCCCAGAAACATTAAACCCATGCCAGTTTTTGGCAGCAAGCATCTTTCCCTTTGGAGAGAAAAATAAACTCTTGCATTGAGTTTCTTTTTTCGGTCCTTTATGGATTGCTAATGATTTGGGCAAATTCCTTTTCACACTGCTGCGGCTCATCCTGTTTAAAAAAAGCCTGCCAACCGTCATTGCGCCAAGGTGGGGGGGGGGAGTGCATGGGTTTAATAAGAGCGCCTTCAATCTCAGGAAATGAAACTTTCACCTCTTTGAGTTCCTTTCTGGAGAAGAAATGTTCCATTGTGGAGAACACAACACGCAGCGGCTGAAAGGCGACTGCCTGTGTTCCTCCAGTCTCATATCAGGAGTTTTTGGGCAGCTGGGGCTTGCCATGCAAACCAGTTTTCCTGACCGCAACTCATAGTTTTCGGAAAGTATAGTTTTCGGAAAGATGTAGCGTACCTGGATTTCAGTAAGGCCTTCGACAAGGTCCCCCACGACCTTCTGGCAAGGAAACTAGTCCAATGTGGGCTAGGCAAAACTACGGTGAGGTGGATCTATACTTGGTTAAATGGACGAACCCAGAGGGTGCTCACCAATGCTTCCTCTTCATCCTGGAAAGAAGTGACAAGTGGAGTGCCACAGGGTTCTGTCCTGGGCCCGGTCCTGTTCAGCATCTTTATTAAAGACTTAGATGAAGGGCTAGAAGGCATGATCATCAAGTTTGAAGATGACATCAAATTGGGAGGGATAGCCAATACTCCAGAGGACAGGAGCAGGATTCAAAACTATCTTGACAGATTAGAGAGATGGGCCAAAACTAACAAAATGAAGTTAAACAGTGACAAATGCAAGATACTCCACTTTGGCAGAAAAAACGAAATGCAAAGATACAGAATGGGGGACCAGGCCCGTAGCCAGGATTTCGTTTTGGGTGGGGGGGGGGGGCTGAATTTTTTTCAGGGGGGGGTTTCGGGGGGGGCTGAGTCTGAGTGAAAGAGGGTCTAGCCTAGCAAACCTTTTGTATCATTACCCCAATGCCCCCATGCATATGGGATATATTGAGTATGGTGATCAGATCATGATATGAATAAACATAACAGTTTAAATAATGCACCAGTAAGGCCTTTTCGTGAACCACCATGAGAATTTTGGGGGGGGGGGGCTGAAGCCCCTCAAGCCCCCCCCCCCCCCCCCCGGCTACATGCCATGGTTCAATGCAATGGAATCCTGAGATCGGTAGCAAGGTGTTTCAACTTCCCTGTTGAAGAGTGCCGAAGCTTGAGCAAACTACAAATCCCAGGATTCAATTGCTTTGAGCCATGGCAGAATCATTACTCACACATTGGGGGTGAAAGAACCACATTAAAGGTTCACCAGGGCTTCCATTATGTTCCCATGGCAAGGAAAGTGAAGCCAATCTACAATCATTCCCACAATGAAGATGTGCCTTGAGATCTATCAAATGTTCTTATAGGGAATGGTGAATAAAATGGGAGAGCTTATCTGACATCTGCATCAACCCATGGCATTATTCAAAGAATTGAATAGCTGCTTTTTCTGGACACCAGGATATTTGTAATTGGGCATACATTCATTAAAAAATGGATTTGCTGAAAATCTAGGTCCTTGTCCATTTTCAGCCAAAGATCTACCAAGTTTTGGGACCTTCTCCATATCGCCCACTATTGCTCCTTAGGAAAAAGGGAGATGTTTTGCCATCCAGTTCCAGATCTCACCACAGGGAGGTGTGTTCAGAATCAATGCTTAGTCTGCAAGAAGGACAGAGGAATGCCACTCCAAAAGAGAACTTTATCCAATCGGGAATTGCAACCATTCCCTCCTCCTCCTCCTCCTCATTATTATTATTATTATTTACTTTCATAGGACAGATTGCTTAGTGAAAGGTTCCAACATCTCACCTAATTTCGGAGGCGGTAATGATCTATTTTCCTGAAATTTCATGAAAGAAAATGATTCTGACTGTATTAAGAACAGAAGTTCCCTTTGGAAATTAGCCTTTCTTGAACTTGCAAAGTCAATCATTCTTTGGTGGAAAAAGAATGGCTGTTGTTGCAAAGGTAGTTTCCTTCCAAGCTAAAGGTAAAGGTAAAGATTTTCTCCTGACATTAAGTCCAGTCATGTCCAACTCTGGGGGCGGTGCTTATCTCCATTTCTAAGCCGAAGAGCAGGTGTTATCCGTAGACACCTCCAAGGTCATGTGGCCACTGGCATAACTGTGTGGAGCGTCGTTACCTTCCCGCAGAAGCGGTACCTATTGATCTACTCACACTTGCATGTTTTCAAACTGCTAGGTTGGCAGAAGCTGGTCCTAACAGCGGGAGATCACCCCGCTCCCCGGATTTGAACCACCAACCTTTCAGTCAGCAAATTCGGCAGCTCAGTGGTTTAACCCGCTGCACCACCGGGGACCTTCCAAGCTAGAAGATGCTCCATTCCCAGTTACATTTCATTCATTTTTGGTGTATTCCACAAGGATAGAAAATGACTGGCTGTTTGATATTTATGTATCCCTGTCATCAAGTTTATGAGATTAGATAGATAGATAGATAGATAGATAGATAGATAGATGATAGATAGATAGATAGATAGATAGTTTTATTTGCCAAAAGAACATATTGTCACTGAGTGTCTTCAAGACATTTCTGACTTGCAGCAGCCCTAGGTAAAGGACATATTTGAATAGAGATGCGACAGGCTTCGGAGATTGAAATCCAATATTCTTTGATTGCATTCAATGGGTCTTACTTTTGATATATATGTAATGTTTGTTTGTGGGTTTAACATAACCCAAAAACCACTGGACAAATTGACAGCAAATTTGGACACAATATATTAAAACATTGAAAAACACAGCAGAAGAGACTATAAAAGCAAAAAAACAAAAAACAAAAATGCATTACAACACCTGCGCAAAACCACTTATACACAGAAACACACATATACATAAATATATACATACATATATGCATATATACACACAAAACACATATACACAGAAAAAGGAAGAAAGGAAGGAGAGAAAGAGGAAGAGAAGGAGAGAAAGAAGGAAAGGTAGAGAAGGAAGGAAGGAGAGAAGGAAATAAAAAAGTGAAAGAGGGAAAGAAAGAGAGAGGGAAGAAAGGAGAGAAGGAACAAAAGAGAGAAAGAAGGAGGGAATGAAGAATGAAGAAAGGAAAGAGACAAGGAAGGATGGAGCCAAAGAGCAAAGGAAGCGAGGAAAGAACCAGGTAAAGAAGGAAGAAAGAAGAAGGGAAAGAAAAAGAGGGAGGGAAGGAAGGAGAGAAGAAAGAAGGAGAAAAAGAGGGAGGGAAGGTTGGCCACAGCAATGTGTGGTGGGTACAGCTAGTGTGTGTGTGTGTGCGCGCACACACACACACATATAGCACTTTGTTGTTCATTCATTCAGTCGTCTCTGACTCTTCGTGACCTCATGGACCAGCCCACGCCAGAGCACCCTGTCAGCCGTCACCACCCCCAGCTCCTTCAAGGTCAGTCCAGTCACTTCAAGGATGCCATCCATCCATCTTGCCCTTGGTTGGCCCCTCTTCCTTTTACCTTCCACTTGCCCCAGCATAATTGTCTTCTCCAGGCTTTGCTGTCTCCTCATGATGTGGCCAAAGTACTTCAACTTTGTCTCTAGTATCCTTCCCTCCAGTGAGCAATCGGGCTTTATTTCCTGGAGGATGGACTGGTTGGATCTTCTTGCAGTCCAAGGCACTCTCAGAACTTTCCTCCAACACCACAGCTCAAAAGCATCGATCTTCCTTCGCTCAGCCTTCCCTAAGGTCCAGCTCTCACATCCGTAGTTTATTACAGGGAATACCATGGCTTTGACTATGCGGATCTTTGTTGCCAGTGTGAAGTCTCTGCTCTTTACTATTTTATCGAGATTGGACATTGCTCTCCTCCCAAGAAGTAAGCGTCTTCTGATTTCCTGGCCACCGTCTGCATCTGCAGTAATCTTTGCACCTAGAAATACAAAGTCTGTCATGGCCTCCACATTTTCTCCCTCTATTTCCCATATAGCACTATTCTTTCACAATGTCACCATGTGTCATCAAACCATCCTTTGATGCCAATCTATTGACTTAAAATGCATGGGCCTACCATTTCCATTCCATCAACCCAACATGTTAGCGATAAATGCAGGCATAGATACACCTAATACAAGTGCCATTGTTTTAGAGGATGGTAGTCTCTTCCTCTCTCTGCAAATTCACAATTTCTTTGGGACAGCCTCTCGCCTTGGGCATGCCATCACTGTTGAAGCATAAGAAAGATCAGAAAAATGTCTGGTGATGTTTCTGTAGCAAGACGGCTGAGACTTCCATCATTGGCTGAGACTTCCAAAGAATTTGGGCAGAAGATATCCTTGGTCTGCTTCTGGCTATGGAAAAGTAACCAGGTGCTTCTCCGCTTCTCCTCATCATTGCCACCATGTTCTCCACCAGCAATGGAACGACTGTTGAGGATTGTAATTGCAAAGCAATGGCCAGCGCTGGAGCGGCAACTGGGAGGCTTGAAGAGCTCCATAGGCAGAACTGTTATGCTTGTGTTGTGTTAACTTTTCCATGATAATCGAGGATCCTTAGAACTCTTTGCTCAGCAGCTCAATCCCTACTGAAGAATGACCTCCCAAGGAAGTCATCACGATTACTATTCTTCCATGTGGCTTTATCTGATAACAGTTTTGCTTTTTTAAAAACCCCTGAACTACTTCTTTGTTTATTTTTATTTCCTTATATGAGAATCCCAAAACTGTGAACTTTGGGGAGGGGAAGCAGAAAGTCCTTCTCTCCATTCTGCTGATTGGACAAAGATCGAAGCATGTAAAATGTGAGTGCATTATGCTTGACAGATGCAGAGCTAGGATTTGGTTTCCTCCCTGTTCTCCAAGGATTCTGGTTCACTTCCCAGTTGGCTCAGAGATGCTGTAGAGATGAAGGCAGGAGTGCTGTGCTCCAGAGGCAGGAAGCTATACCACACAACGAGAGCCAGCAGCTCCTCCAGACAGGAAGGACCTTATCGCTTGCAGAGTCCCGGGTGCATTTCTCTCTCCAGCTCTCAACTTCAGGCCTCCTTTGGCTCCTGGACATTTTCCCCCTGAATTTGCAAAAATGGCCCGTGAAGCCCCTGAGATGGGAAATGACCGTTTTTCATTCCAACAACAGTGCCTCCAATTGCAGCTCCTAAATCCATAGGCCTCTGAGTGCCTTTATCTTTGCAGGAGAGACATCCTGCTGGAGCACATTTTGCTCTGGTTTCTCAATGACTGAATATCTTGTAGAGTCTCCACCCATTTAACTTAGTTTGTGGGCACAAAAACAACGAAGTTTCTGGAGCACAACAACTACGTTCAAAGTAAGGACTACACAATTAAACAGGAAAGAACACTTGGAAATGAGGAACTTATTATTATTATTATTATCATTATTATTATAAGACAGGATGGCCATCTGTTTAGGGTGCTTTTCATAGAATCATAGAATCAAAGAGTTGGAACTGGATGTCCCTCATGAGCCATCCAGTCCAACCCCCTGCCAAGAAGCAGGAATATTGCATTTAAATCACCCCTGACAGATGGCCGTCCAGCCTCTGTTTAAAAGCTTCCAAAGAAGGAGCCTCCACCACACTCCAGGGCAGAGAGTTCCACTGTTGAACGACTCTCACAGTCAGGAAGTTCTTCCTCATGTTCAGATGGAATCTCCTTTCTTGTAGTTTGAAGCCATTGTTTCACGTCCTAGTCTCCAAGGAAGCAGAAAACAAGCTTGCTCCCTCCTCCCTGTGGCTTCCCCTCACATATTTATCCATGGCTATCATATCTCCTCTCAGCCTTCTCTTCTTCAGGCTAAACATGCCCAGCTCCTTAAGCCGCTCCTCATAGGGCTTGTTCTCCAGACCCTTGATCATTTTAGTCGCCCTCCTCTGGACACATTCTAACTTGTCAATATCTCATATTTTATTGTGCTTTTGCTACAAGGCAGAAAGGAGGGGGGTTGGACAAGATACCCTTTGGGGTCAACCAGAGGAGGAGGAGGGAAGAAGGCATCTGAGGGTTCTCCTATTGCCACGATCCTCCTCTCCCTCTCTCTCTCTCTCTCCTTTCCCATGTTGGAAGAAGGAAGAAGGGAAAGGAGAAGAGGAGGAGGAAATACATGGCACATACAACACAAGGAAGGGAGGGAGGGAGGAGAAGGTAGCACATGCCACACACAACACAGAGAAAGGAAAAAGGAGAGAAGGAAGTGACAATACGTGGGACACACAACACACAGAAGGAAGGAAGGAAGGAAGGAAGGAAGGAAGGAAGGAAGGAAGGAAGGAAGGAAGGAAGGAAGAGAGGGAGGGAGGGAGGGAGGGAGGAGAAGGTAGCACATGCCACACACAATACAAGGAAGGAAAAAAGAGAGAAGGAAGAGACAATCCATGGGACACACAACACACGGAAGGAAGGAAGGAAGGAAGGAAGGAAGGAAGGAAGGAAGGAAGGAAGGAAGGAAAGATTTAAACCAATATGTTTGAAAGGAGAGTAGATGTTTTTGGGCAACTGAAAATAATGCTTCTGAAACTCTAATCTATTTTTTTGTGCATTGGCATATCTTTGTCCCTAACAGTTCAAAGCGATAACTAACTAGGTATATCAGTCTAACAGCTGAGAAACCTAATTGCCTTGCATGAATACTATACTAGTGGATATTATTTACCACTATACTATACTATATACTAATACTATACTAGTGGATATTATTTGCCACTCATGTGAGTTTTTAACTCTTCTCAGGAAGATCATAGTTTACAAAAGGTTACGATCTCTAACAAGGTCATGCCTTCCCAAAATGTTATGATTATCCAAAATAGGGTTAATCAAAAGGAAACCCCAAGTGGTGCAATGGGTTAAAACCTTGTGCCAGTAGGACTGAAGACTGACAGATCAGAGGTTGGAATCCAGGGAGAGTGAGGATGAGCTCCCTCTGTCAGCTCCAGCTCCCCATGCGGGGACATGAGAGAAGCCTCCCACAAGGATGGTAAGACATCAAAACATCCAGGCATCTCCTGGGCAACGTCCTTGCAGACAGCCAATTCTCTCACACCAGAAGCAACTTGTAGTTTTTCAAGTCGCTCCTGACACACATACAAAAACCCAAATAGGGTGAATACCAATGAATTTCCAAAAGGGTCACACTGTGAAGATTCCTGGTTTCCCCAATAATTACGACTCCCCTCAGTCTATAGCACTGAGTCGGTTAAAGTGATATCAAACTGCATTATGTTTGATTGAAATACAGAAGGGGAGGAAGGTTTTCCGCAAAACAACTGCCTCCTTTCTATATATGTAGAAACTCAGCCTTTCTGTGGTTTCCTCCTTCTCTTTTTTTTTCCTCCCATGCTAATTTTAACTATGATTTCTCTTCCTTAGAAAGAAGCAGACTTGTGGGGGGGGGGGGGGGAGAAATAAATAAACAGGGTTGCATTGAGTAGCTGTGTTGGCATAGAAGAAACACACACACACCCTCTTCCTTTTCCAGCCAAAGTTTGGAAGGGCTTCCAGTAGCGGAGCTTGTTCATGTGTGGTACTCGAGCGAGAAAGAGGGACCACTTTCCACTAATGGGAACTCTTTTTGGGCCAGAGCTGTTGCCATCTGGTTTTATGTTCCATGCAAAGCGAGCAAAACAATGCCTATAAATAGCAGGAGGAGGCAAACTGGTGTGTGAGTGAGAAGGGAGTCATGTTCTGCATCAGCCCTGAGCATGGTTTGTGTCATTGTGAAGTCTTTTGCCTTTGTCAGAGGTTGAGCCTGAATAAAGCATCACCCTTCTGGGTAATGCTTCTTGGGAATGTGCCACACGGACATATCTTCCCAGGGTTTTCATCCACAACTCATTGGAGATTTCCTCTGATATATTGCCATGGAGGAAGAACGTCAGAACGCTTATCTCTGAGCCAAGAGGCGTCTGCAGATAAACGAACCTGACGTAACCATCCTGGATGTAGTATTCTACTAGTTGTTGTCGAAGGCTTTCATGGCTGGAATCACTGGGTTGCTGTGAGTTTTCCAGGCTCTATGACTATGTTCCAGAAGCATTCTGATGCCTGGATGCCTGCCACAGGTGCAGGCGAAAAGTCAGGAGATAATTATTTATTATTATTATTATTATTATTATTATTATTACTTTATATGTACCCCGCTAGCATCTCCCGAAGGACTCGATGCGGCTTACATAGGCTGAGGCCTCAAAACACAGTACAACAATACAATACCTAAAGCAAATTAAAAACAGTTAAGCAGAATAAACAACAACAGTAAAATACATCGAGACACTATAAAACTGGGCCGGCCAGAGTAGTGGGTACAGGATTCAAAGTGCTGATGTGGCGGGAGGAATGTAGGATTATAAAGTAAGTGCAGTGTGCGGTGTGCAGTGATCTTAGTTCTACTAAAGTGCTTCTAGGACTTGGTATTGGAGGTTCCTAATCTGAGAAGGCACATCGGAACAGCCAGGTCTTCAAGTTCTTTCTGAAGACTGCCAATGTAGGGGCCTGTCTAAGATCTTTTGGGAGGGCATTCCAAAGTCGGGGGGCCACCACAGAAAAGGCCCTGTCTCAAGTCCCCACCAAGCGCGCTTGCGACGCGGGCGGGATCACGAGCAGGGCCTCTCCAGATGACCGAAGTGAACGTGTGGGTTCGTAGACGGAGATGCGGTCACGCAGGTAGGATGGTCCCAAACCGTTCAGGGCTTTGTAGATAAGCACCTGCACCTTAAATTGGGCTCGGAAAATAAATGGCAGCCAGTGGAGCTCCTTAAACAGGAGGGTTGACCTCTCTCTGTAATGATAATAATAATAATAATTTATTTATTATTTATTTATTTATTGTTCTTATACCCCACTACTATCTCCCGCAGGACTCAGTGCGGCTTACAAGAGGCCAAGCCCAATAACACCATAAAAACAACAACAGCAAAACAATATATAACTCATAAAAAGCAAAACAATACAATAATAACACAACACATTTTAAAAACATGAGGCAGGGCCAAATGTGAAAGTTTTAAAAGTTAAAATCTGGGAAGTTTAAAGGGGATAGGAGGAATGTTTTGGGAAAGGTGGACGTGCAAACAGTTCTAAATCTCTCATAAAGTGCATTAAGCATTGCTTAGGATTTCTTATTCTGGGAAGGCACACTGGAACATCCACATTTTCAAGCTCCTTCTAAAGACTGCCAATGTTGGGGCTTGCCTGATGTCCTTGGGGAGGGAGTTCCAGAGTCACGGGACCACCACCGAGAAGGCCCTGTCCCTCATTCCCACCAATCGCGCCTGTGAAGCAGGTGGGATCATGAGCAGGGCCTCACCAGATGAACGAAGAGATTGTGTGGGTTCGTATACAGAAATGCGGCTTCTGGAACATGACCATACAGCCCAGAAATCTCACAGCAACCCATATTCTACTGTATTTCACCATATCGTTTCAAGTTCCCTTCATTTTCAAACAACTCATGCAGAAACAAGGCATTTGTCGCATGAAAGTGAAGCAAACTTTGATGCAGTGTTTTTCAACCTGTGGGTCCCCAGATGTTTTGGCGTTCAACTCCCAGAAATCCTAACAGCTGGTAAACTGGCTGGGATTTCTGGGAGTTGTAAGCCAAAACACCTGGGGACCCACAGGTTGAGAACTACTGGCAGAGGCGGCCTTAGGTAATTTTCAACGGTAAGCACCAGCCGTTGTAGAGGGCATTACAGTAGTCAAGCCTTGAGATGTCCGTCGCCTGGATCACCGTGTAGCCAGGTTGTTCCTAGATAGGTAGGGAGCCAGTCGCCTAGCCTGACGTAGATGGAAAATGCACATCTGCTCACAGCAGAGACCTGGGCCTCCATTGTGAGCAGAGGGTCCAATAAGACACCAAGGCTTTTTACAGAAGGTGACGGACGTAGTGTCTCGCCATCCAGGGTAGGCAGCTGGATCTCCCTCCCACCCGGACAGCCCAGCCAAAGGATTTCTGTCTTCGCTGGGTTCACCCTCAACCTGCTGGCACACAACGGCCTCAAGGCACTGATGGAAATTTTCGGGTACAGAGTCCGGCCGGCCCTCCATCCTCAGAATGAGCTGAGTGTCATCAGCGTACTGGTGGCACTCAAGCCCAAAACTCCACACCAGTTGGACAAGCAGTCGCATATAGATGTTAAATAATAGAAGAGAGAGAATAGGTCCCTGCGGGGCCCCACAAGTTAGTGGAGAATGATCTCTCGGAAACCATCCCTCCCCTCACCACACACTGTCCCTGATTCTGGAGGAAGGAGGACACCCATTTAAGGGGTATCCCCCTAACCCCAGTCATGGCTAGGCGGTGGGTCAATAGATTGTGATCAGCCGTATCAAATGCTGCTGTGAGGTCCAATAACACAAACAGCGCTGATCCGCCTTGATTCATCTGGCAGCGAAGCTGATCTGTGATGGCAACTAGCACAGTCTCCATCCTGTGCCCCGTACGGAAGCCGGACTGGAAGGGATCAAGTCCGTCTGTGTCATTAAGGAACTGCTGCAACTGTTCCGCTGCTGCCCTCTCAACCACCTTGCCCAGAAACGGAAGGTTCCAGACTGGGAGGTAGCTAGAGGGAACCGAACGATCTAAGTCTGGTTTTTTCAGCAGCGGAGATACCATTGACAAGCTTTGTTCAGACTGAGACTTGTTCTGAGTCTGATTAAGATTCTTGACTTATGGTGACTCCAAAGAAAAGCTATCATGGGGTTTTCTGAGGCTGAGAGTGTGTGACTTTGCACAGAGTGGGTTTGCATGGCTGAGTGGGAATGTAAGCCCTGGTCTATGGAGTTGTCGTCCAATGCTCCAACTACTACACCATGCAGGCCCCTTTGAGCAAAATATTAAATACTAAATATAGCAACAGGAAAGCAATATATTTACTTTCTGAGTGAAGCTCTGTTAAGACACAGTGTCCATTTTCTGAAGCCTGGACCTCTCTCCCCAGGGCTCACAAAGGGACAAAGTTTACTAGGGAAGTTCTTCTTCTCTGAAGTCATCCTGTTGCAACAGTGGCTTCTATGTGTCCTTCGGCCAGACTGTCGCTGCGCCTGGCTTTGCAACCAGAAGCTGAAAAAGAGAGACTTTCAAGGACATGGAGGAGTTTCTTCCAACATTGTGAGCCCGATGTGGGAGGTGCAAGTCCCTCTAGGGAGACATGTTGTCATGTCGCTGGTTGCATTACATCATGCTGCTGGATGGAGTTTCTGGCAGTGTGCAGGCTTTTATCCTAAATACTGCATTGAATGTGTGGGAGAGAGAGAGGGAGAGTAAGTCAAGTGAGAACAACCAAGGTGCCATTTGGGCTTCCTTTTGAACTACAGCTCCCAGATTCCCCAACTTTTTGTAATACATTTCCCAGGTTGTCTGGTTAGAACAGTAGTTGAACAGAATCAAACCTTCAATTGCTGGACTGGTGCGGAGCTTTGGCATAGAGTGTTACCAGTATGCAGATGATACCCAGCTACTCTTGCGTCTCGAACCTGGGACAACCGCGATTCCTGAGAAATTTAGGCTGTGTTTGGAAACAGTGATGAGTTGGCTGCGAGCGAGCAGACTAAAAGTGAATCCTGCTAAAATTGAAATACTCTGGCCCGGCCAGCCACCAGAATTAATCCAGTCTCTGCCTGATTTCGATGGGGAAGCTCTGGTTCCGCCCGCCACTGTTAAAAGCCTTGGGGTTGTGTTGGACGATGGAGGCCCAGATCACTGCCATAAGTAAGCAGGCCTTTTTTCATCTTCGCCAGGCAAGGAAATTGGCATCCTACCTTTCGGTAGAAGCATTGGCAACAGTAATCCACGCAACAGTCACCACTAGGTTGGACTATTGCAACGCCTTATATGCCAGACTTCCGAAGTCAACAACCCAGAAGATCCGGATGGTCCAAAATGCAGCGGCCAGGCTGCTAGCGGGATCATCTATAACAGTGTTTTTCAACCTGGGGGTCGGGACCCCTGTGGGGGTCGCGAGAGGGTGTCAGAGGGGTCACCAAAACCATCTGAAAACATAGTATTTTCTGTTGGTCATGGGGGTTCTGTGTGGGAATTCTATCATTGGTGAGGTTCAGAATGCTATTTCATTGTGGGTGAACTATAAATCCCAGCAACTACAACTCCCAAATGCTGAGGTCTATTTTCCCCAAACTCCGCCAGTGTTCACATTTGGGGATATTGAGTATTTGTGCCAAGTTTAGTCCAGATCCATCATTGTTTTAGTCCACAGTGCTCTCTGGATGTAGGTGAACTACAGCTCTAAAAATTCAAGGTCAATGTCCACCAGACCCAGTATTTCCTCTTGGTCATGGGAGTTCTGTGTGCGAAATTTGGTTCAATTCCATCATTGGTGAACTTCAGAATACTCTTTGATTGTAGATGAACTATAAATCCCAGCAACTATAATTCCCAAATGACAAAATCATTCCCCCCAACCCCACCAGTATTCAAATTTGGGCGTATCGGGTATTTGGGCCATATTTGGTCCAGTGAATGAAAATCCATCCTGCATATCAGATATTTACAATATGATTCATAACAGTAGCAAAATTACAGTAATGAAGTAGCAATGAAAATAATGTTATGGTTGGGGGTCACCACAACATGAGGAACTGTACTAAGGGGTCACGGCATTAGGAAGGTTGAGAACCACTGATCTATAAAATCACATATTACACTGATTCTGCAACAACTGCATTGGCTATCAATAGAACATCGGATCTCTTACAAGATACTGATCCTGACATTTAGAGCTCAAAATGGCCAAGGACCTTTATATCTTAGGGACCGCCTCATTCCTTTTCTCCATCAGTGGTCACCTCGATCCACCCAGGAAAATCTGCTATACATACCGGGCCCTAGGGAGGTACACCTCGAAGCTACAAGGCGTAGAGATTTTTCGATCTATGCTCCAATTCTGTGGAACTCTTTGCCTCCATACATTAGAGCAATGTCGGAGTTGCGACCTTTTTGTAAAGGCACTCAAGACTTGGCTGTTTGGTTGTGCATTGAAGTAATCAGATCTAATTTGCCAAATAGTCACTGTTGAATGTTTTTATGCTGAATGTTTTTATATTGTGTAAATGCTATTTTAGATTGTAAGTCGCTCGGAGCACCTTGGTGGAGAGCGACTAATTAAGAAATAAAGTGAAGTGAAGTGAAGTGAAGAATTTTGGTTCATGGCCGTCAATTGCATTTGGGAAAGGAAAGCTTTCCGCCTTAGTTCATGGCACGATCCTCATCTCTGTGTACGGAGATCACGGGAGTTCAAGAAACCCCTGGAAACATTGTAGCCTTCATTCATAAACTGAATGTTCTCGTTCCAAGTTCTGTGGATTGGCCTTGGATCCGGCTCCAAGTAACAACCATAACAAGGAAAACAATAAGGAAAGGGGGCCAAAACCCAAGGGTCTGTTTTGAATTTGGAGAGATTGTATTGTCAAAGGCTTCCATGGCCAGAATCACTGGGTTGTTGTGAGTTTTCCAGGCTGTATGGCATGTTGAAGAAGCATTTTCTCCTGATGTTTTGCCTGCATCTATGGCAGGCATCTTCAAAGGTTGTGAGGTCTGAAATACAGGCAAAATGTCAGGAGACAATGCTTTTGGAACATGGCCATCCAGCCCGGAAAACTCACTGCAACCTTGGGAGAGATTGTTTGGAGTTGGCTGGTTGTCTTGAAAGAACTAAAGAGTAGCACGATGGCAAGAGTCTCCTTGAGTTTGGGGTTAGAGGTGAATTCATACAAACACAGGAGGAAGGGATGAAATTCTTCACTGATGCCTGAGTCTCCTTCTCTAGAGGCTTTTCAACAGAGGCGAGACAGCTGTTAGTTGGGAGAGCTTGGATTGCCAGAAAAAGGCAATAAGCTGGCCAGGAACCCTAAACAGTTACAGCCCAGCTTATCTATCCGAATTCATCTCTCCCTATGAACTTTCCAGGAAGTTGAGATCATCTGAGGAGGCCCTTCTCTCGATCCCACCTGCTTCACAGGCACATCTGGTGGAGACAAGAGACAGGGCCTTCACAGTGGTAACCCCTTGGCTGTGGAACTCCCTGCCTAGGGATATTAGATCAGCCCCCTCCCTCCTGACCTTTCAAAAAAGAGTGAAAACCTGGCTCTTTGAGCAAGCATTTGGAACTTCAGCATGACCAGATAAACTCAGATTGGAACCAAGAATGGATAAGATGATGGAACTGTTGAGGATCTGAACAAGAAGACATAATTTTTATAATTTTATTGTTATTGCTTTTACAGTTTTTAAATGTATTGTAATGTGATTTTTTTTGCTTTTAACTGATATATTTTTTTTTATATGGCATCTAATTGTGCAGATTTGTACGCTGCCCTGTTGCCTTCGGGTTGATATGGGAGGGATAAAAGTGATGCAAATAAATAAATAAATAATTTTCTTCATGGCAGAATAGGGTTGGACTGGATGGCCCTCGGGGTCCCTTCCAACTGTGTGTTTCTATGAGTTGCTGTTAGTATTTTCAGGCTATCGGGCCATTTTCCAGTGGCATTCCCTCCTGATGTTTTACCTGCATCTGTGACAAACATCCTCAGAGGTTTGTTCAGAGGTCTGTTGAAAATGAGGCAAGTGGAGTGTGTGTGTATATATATATATGTATGTGTGTGTGTATGTCTATATCAGAGATGGCCCTAGGTAATTTTCAACGGTAAGCAAACAGTATCCCCCCCCCCCCCCCAAACAATCACTGATATATATTTTCTGTTCATCGTGGGAGTTCTGTGTGCCATATTTGGTTCAATTCCATCATTGGTAGAGTTCAGAATTCTCTTTGATTGTAGGTGAACTATACATCCCAGTAACTACAACTTGCATATGTCAAGGTCTATATTTCCCCAAGAGTGCCTCAAGAGTGCCCCTGGGCAAAATCAACTATACTGCAAATGCTTACTTCGCGTAATGGGTTGAGCTGCCCCTGGTCTATACACACACACACACACACAGAATAATGTCCAGGGTGGGAGAAACAACCCTTGTCTGTTTGAAGTCAATAGTGAGAACATTTGCATAGAAATAGCCTGGCTGTTGTGCCTGCAGGCATCCTTTGTTTGGGAGGTGTTGACTGGCACTCGACTGTTTGCTATCTGGAATTCCCCTGTTTCTGAGTGGTGTTCTTTATTTACTGTCTTCGTTCTGGTGTTTGTGTGTGAGAGAGTTTGTATGATTCTGTGATTGCTATTGAAAACAATGGGTCAACAAAACACAGCTGGAGAGTATGGAACTCTTTTGCAAGCTCTCGTCCCTTTGAGCAGCGAGTCTTCAGAGAGCCCGGCCTCATGTGCCACCGAAGATGCTGCACTGGAACCAAAACTCAGTTCAACTGCTAGTACTTTTCTCTTTTGTCGATGGAAAGACTCCCTGTTGTCCTCTGGCCTCAGGCAGGGAAACAAC
Source organism: Anolis sagrei (assembly GCF_037176765.1). Classification (NCBI taxonomy): domain Eukaryota; kingdom Metazoa; phylum Chordata; class Lepidosauria; order Squamata; family Anolidae; genus Anolis; species Anolis sagrei. The sequence goes on from NC_090028.1 coordinate 23,913,136, forward strand.
TTGAGCCGCCGCCACTGCTTGCAAAGCCATGCCAGGAATGCTCTACTGCTCCGAGAGGCAGGCTCCCAGACTGTATATGAAACCTGTCCTGCCCATGGCACTTGCTTGGATTTGCAGATGGACACAGGCAAACAGATGCACAGAGAGCTTTTCAAGGTCGGGTTTTCATCTGTCTCTGCAGAGGAAAGAGCCCCTCTGCCAGAAATGTGCTCTGCAGCAGACATCCCCACACTCCGGGGTGATTGTTTGTATCCAATAGCATGGCACTACACACTGATTGCTGCCGCCTTTGCCTTGCGTTTTAAGTGAGCTCCAGCGCAGCATACTGTACACAAATGAAAACCATTAGCTGTCCGGCCGACCACATGTGCTGTCCGGGCGCCAGTGGGAAATGACAGGGAATGTACAAGGTCATGGTATGTGTGTGTGTGTGTATGGTTTTAGCATGTGGTGTTAATAGAACACACAACAGGGGTCATCAGGACAATGGAAAATGGTTCATTTCGCAATATCAGAGCAAGCTGTTCACCAGCAAACAGCAAAGGGATGATTCAACGTGTACAGAACAAAAATATCTGACCTCTCTCTTGGCTCTGATACTAGGGAAGGTCCAAGAAGACAGCTAAGAGCCAGAGGTCCTGGGTTCAAGTCTTTCCTCACTCGTGAAGCTCATTGATATACACTTCTTTATAAATAAAAATGTAATGTTCATTTGTAATACCATCAGAACTCAAAAACCACTGGGGTAATTGACACCAAATTTGGACACAAGACACTAACAACCCAATGTATGTCCTCCACTCAAAAAAATGATTTTGCCATTTGGGAATTGTCGTTGCTGGGATTTATAGTTTACCCATAATCAAAGAGCATTCTCAACTCCACCAATGATGGAATTGAACCAAACATGGCATACAGGACTTCCATGACCAACAGAAAAAACTGGAAGGGTTTGGTGGACATTGACCTTGAGTTTGGGAATTGTAGTTCACCCACATCCAGAGAGCACTGTGGACTCAAACAATGATGGATCTGGATCAAACTTGGCACAAATATTCCATATGCCCAAATATGAACACAGATGGAGTTTAAGGGAAATAGACCTTGACATTTGGGAGTTGTAGTTGCTGGGATTTATAGTTCACCTACAATCTAAGAGCATTCTGAACTCCACCAATGATAGAATTGAACCAAACATGGCATACAGGACTTCCATGACCAACAGAACACACTGGAAGGGTTTGGTGGGCATTGACCTTGAGTTTGGGAGTTGTAGTTCACCTACATCCAGAGAGCACTGTGGACTCAAACAATGATGGATCTGGACCAAACTTGACACAAAAATTCCATATGCCTAAATATGAACACAGATGGAGTTTGGAGGAAATAGACCTTGACATTTGGGATTTGTAGTTACTGGGATTTATAGTTCACTACAATTAAAGAGCATTCTGAAAACCACAAATGACAGAAATGGGACAAACTTTCCACACAGAACCCCCATGACCAACAGAAAATACTTAAGGCCATCCAGTCCAACTCTCTTCACCAGGGCAAGAAAATGTATTCAGAGCCCTCCTGACAAAGAGCCATCCAGTAATAAATAAATATAGATAGATAGATATTATTCTCACACACACACACAAATTAAGCAACAAAACATCATGCTTGACAACAAATCGACAGAAAAAGCAGTTCAATACACGGTAACGTTATGTATTAATTACTGTATTTATGAATTTAGCTCCAAAAATCTCATTGTATTGAAACATCTGTGGATCCGGGTGGGAGGCAGGCTGCCTTGGATAATACAGAACATTGGATGAGTGAAGGTTGGATAAGCGATACACTTTTGTATATATATCTTCTTCAGCTGCTTACCATAAACAGAGTAACAAGGGGAAACTGTTTTTCTTTCCTTCCTCCTCTTTGCTAGAAGTATTTTATTTTTGAGGTTGACTAGCTTTGAGCATCCTGGCTCTTGCGGCACATAAAGACCCCCTCCAACAAAACCTCAATGAGTGAAGATAGGTTTGACTTGGCTACTTTTCCTATTCCCTGCTGCATTTCCCATTATTCTGACTATGGCTCCCAATGTTTCATCCCTTCTGAATTGGACCAAAGGAGCGCCACTGCATTGCCTTTCATCACATGGAAGGAACAAGTCCTTCTGTCCATAATGGCATTTAGACGCTGGGAGTTATAGTCCAAAAGCACTAGTGAAACCCCTTGTCAGATCTGCTGTCCTAGAACTCACCAACTCACTTCCATCGCATTGTTCAAAACGTGCCTCTCGGGAGTAAGACTGAAGGCCAGTTCACACATTACCCGGCAACCGTCCTGTAAACACAACAGTACTCTGCTCAAGTCCATCTATATTTAGTAATTTTTTAAAAAGATTTTGGACTGGTTTCTCAAAACATCTCCAAAAGTGGTCTGGCAACATTAAAACAGATATGCAACATTTTTTTTAAAAAAAAAACTTTCCCTTTCAAATGCAGGGATCGCAATCACAGACATCATCCACTACAACACCCATCATTCCTCACTATCACATTAACTGCTTGGGACTGCTGGGAGCTACAGTCCAGCAATATCTAGAAGGACACATGGGTTGCATTCCTACAATGTCAGAACCATAGAATCAGTGCTAAGGGATTGACATTTGCTTATCCATATCATCAGTGGGCAAAGCCCTCTCATCTCTCATCTATGGATGATGGGAATTGCAGTTGAGCAAAATATGATTTTTCATTACGGCAAAATATTCAATCGAGTTACCATTAGTAGCTTCCATGTCTGTTGGAGCCTCTCCGGGTTTCCTTCTGAACCTGAAATGAACTATCCAAGGTGCTGAACATTATCTTGATATTTCATTTATTTCCTTCAATTGCTTTCCAGCTAGGGATGTTGTGAGTGGGAGTTTGAGTGGATATTTAATTTTAAATGTAATTTCAATTGTATTTTTATTGTATCTAACCTATATTTTAGCTTGAATTCATTAATTTTTGTATTTGTCTTGTTTTCAAATTTGTTTGGGTGGGTTTTCTCATGTTACTGTTAGCTGTCTTGAGTCCCTATGGCAGTGTTTCTCAACCTGGGGGGGGGGGGTCACAATGGCATGTCAGAAGGATTGTCAAAGACCATCAGTAAACACTATTTTCTGTTCATGTGGGTTTTGTGTTGGAAGTTTGTCCCAATTCTGTCGTTGGTGGGGTTCAGAATGCTCTTTGATTGTAGGGGAACTATAAATCCCAGGCAACTACAACTCCCAAATGTCAAGGTCTGCTTTCCCCAAACTCCACCAGTGTTCACATCTTGGCATATTGAGTATTCGTGCCAAGTTTGGTCCAGATCCATCATTGTTTGAGTCCACAGTGCTCTCTGGATGAACTACAACTTCCAAATCCAAGGTCAATGCCCACATCACGATTATGGAAAAGAAAAAAGTCTGGATTATTGATGTTGCCATACCAGGTGACAGTCGTATTGAGGAAAAACAACAGGAAAAACTCAGCTGCTATCAAGACCTCAAAACTGAACTGCAAAGGCTCTGGCATAAACCAGTACAGGTGGTCCCAGTGGTCATTGGCGCACTAGGTGCCATGCCAAAAGATCTCAGCCAGCATTTGGAAACAATGAACATCGACAAAATCATGATCTGTCAACTGCAAAAAGCCATCTGACTCAGATGCACGCATCATTCGAAAATACATCACACAGTCCTAGATGCTTGGGAAGTGTTCAACTTGTGATTTTGTGATACGAAATCCAGCATATAGATCTCATTTGCTGTGACATACTGTGCTTTTGTGTCAGTAAAATAATAATAATAATAATAATAATAATAATAATAATAATAATAATGCAGTTTGAAACTGCATTGTGTGGCCAGTGTAGACCCATATAATGAAGTTTAACTGCATTGAACTGCAATAATAATAATAATAATAATAATAATAATAATAATAATCCCCAATTTCCCTTTGCAGTTTACATTCTAAAATATGCTATTCTTGAAGTGAGTCAATGTATTTTTCTCTCTCTCCATACCGTAATCTAAATTAAGAACTATAGAGAAGAATCTAAAGCCCTTGATCATCCATTCTAGTTCTCAAACCCAAACCAACTACAAAAATCATAATACTGAAGCTCCATGGTTGGCATTGGATCTCGAAGCAGGAAAGTGAGTCTGTTCCAAAGATCTGCAGAAACTAAGTCAATGGCATCGAAATGCCCAGAGTGAGAAAAGATTTCCCCAAGAGGTCCCAATGCTCAGCGTGCAGCAATTTTGCAAAGAATTTGCCAGGTTCAACACCAGGTTACTTTCCCACACATCAGGTTCTCTGTTTGCACAGACAGATCCGTCTGGGCAGTTCTATATTTAACCAGCCTCAGAAACCCAGTCTGATAACTAAGGAGGGGAAGGGAAAGTGGGAAGAAAAAAAAAACGCTTTGCATTTTTATTCTCTTTCCTTCCTTGTGGGCGACATGCTCTCACAGACGACCATGCGAGCAACCAATCTGGCATCTCAATTACATAATTAAGTGCTTTCCTGTCCCGGCGATTACAGAAGACAGGGCAAGATTTATAGGGTGCTGACCAAGCCAGAAGCTTTTCGGCTGGGTATCTGCTCAGCTGGGCCTATAATTATGCCAGGGTCATTAGCCTGGTCTATGGCAAAAGAGCTGAGAAAAATAATAAGGAAGGATTTGCAGCAATCACAGGGCTGCCAGAGATGCCAGCATCAATATGCAGAGCTCGCAGTGACATTATAAATATGCAAAACTGGAGCCTGTCATCATGGCAATGGCACCAGGGCAATTTGGGTGACCCAGCATAGAAATCCATGAACAGAAAAAGTAATGCAACAAGACCCCTGTAACCCATCTCTGAGGTTTCGCCTTACTTAGACTTAGACAATCCATTCCTCAGCTGGAATGTGTCCAGAGGAGGGCAACTAAAATGATCAAGGGTCTGGAGAACAAGCCCTATGAGGAGCCACTTAAAGAGCTGGGCATGTTTAGCTTGAAGGAGAGAAGGCTGAGAGAGGATATGATAGCCATGTATAAATATGTGAAAGGAAGCCACAGGGAGGAAGGAGTAAGCTTGTTTTCTGCTTCCTTGGAGACTAGGACGCAGAACAATGGCTTCAAACTACAAGAGAGGAGATTCCATCTGAACATGAGGAAGAACTTCCTGATAGTGAGAGCCGTTCAGCAGTGGAACTCTCTGCCCCGGAGTGTGGTGGAGGCTCCTTCTTTGGAAGCCTTTAAACAGAGGCTGGATGGCCATCTGTCAGGGGTGATTTGAATGCAATATTCCTGCTTCTTGGCAGGGGGTTGGACTGGATGGCCCATGAGGTCTCTTCCAACTCTTTGATTCTATGATTCTATGATTCTATGACTGTGAGAGCTGTTCAGCAGTGGAACTCTCTGCCCTGGAGTGTGATGGACGCTCCTTCTTTGGAGGCTTTTAAACAGAGGCTGGATGGCCATCTGTCAGGGGTGCTTTGAATGCAATTTTCCTGCTTCCTGGCAAAATGGGGTTGGACTGGATGGCCCATGAGGTCCCTTCCAACTCTATGATTCTATGATTTCGCACTTATCACAAGGTTTCCCTTACCCCAAAACATGGTCTCTCTGGAGTTTTGTTAGGTCTTCCCGGCACCTTTTTGGATAAACCTTCTTTGGAAATTGTATTGGAGGACTTAGCAGATTCCTAGAAATGACGTGGTTTATTTATTTATTTATTTATTTATTTACAGCTTTTATATTCCGCCCTTCTCACCCCGCAGGGCAGTCAGGGCGGATTACAGTGTATACATATATGGCAGACAGTCAATGCCAATTTTTGACATACAAACATATACAGACATACACAGAGGCTATTTAACTTTTTCTGGCCGCCAGGGGAGCTGTCGCTTTCATTGTCCATCTGCGACGCTGATGAAGCACTTCCGCATTCCCCGCATGCTGGAATGCTTTGCTGGAGTCTTCTTTATGGCCTCATAAATCAGTTAATTTAGCCTCCCCACACTTTTTTAAGGTGGTACCTAATTTTCCTACTTGACACATGCAACTGTCTTTCGGGTTGCAAAGGTCGACAACAGGCTACACAATGGTTGGAAACCCACTCCAACCCGGGCTGGCTTTGAACTCATGACCTTTTGGTCAGAGTGATCTTAATGCAGCTGACACTCAGCCAGCTGCACCACAATCCCGATTAATCCTGGTTAATCCATTCCGGGTTATAGTATGAATTACAAAGGAGCTTGCCAAGGTATTTGGGAAGGGGATTGGGTTCAGCACTTTGGACAGCTTCTATGCAATATTTGGCTCCATCTACACTGCCATATAATCCAGTTTCTGAATCCAGATTATCTGCTTTGACCTGATTATATGGCAGTGTTGACTCAAAGCAGATAATATGGATTCAGGAACTGGATTATCTGGCAGTGTGTTTCTATCCAGCCTTCATTAAACTCCAGAGTACATTTGCCACTCCAATGAGATGAAAGCTACCAAATTCCATATTATCTACCAATATGTCCTTCATAAGGGGCCACAATGGCACAGCGGGTTAAACCACTGAGCTGCTGAACTTGCTGATTGGAAGGACAGTGGTTCAAATCTACTGATGGGGTGAGCTCCTGTTGTTAGCCCCAGCTTCCACCAACCTAGCAATTCAAAAACATGCAAATATGAGTAGAATAATAAGCACCACCCTGGCACTAAAGTAATGGCACTCCATGCAGTCATGCCAGTGGCCACATGACCTTGGAGGCATCTACGGACATGCCGGCTTAGAAGTGGAGATGAGCACCACTGTCCAGAGTCAGGCACAACTAGACTTAATGTCAGGGGAAACCTTTACCTTTACTATGTCCTTCATTATATAACAAGTACTGTTGGCCCTTCATTTCTGTGGGTTTGGCATTTGCAAATTTAATTGAAAAGTCTTCTTGAGGAGCCAGTGTAGTTCTCCAGTCAACTTCCTGGAGAAGTTGAGCATTAATGCAAGTTGGAAGATGTAGAACTCTCTGCCTTTAGTGTGGTTCTATAGTCAACATCTTGCAGAAGCTGGCAATAGAGTCATGTTGGAGGACCTGTGGATCCCTAAAGAGGTGTTTTCTCAGGACAAAAGATAGCAATATTCCCCCTTTAAAAGACCCAGTGAGGGTAGAAGTTTGAATAACCATAAAAGTTACTTTAATAACTCAAACTATTTCAAAACAAGGCAAAAATTCAACAATGTCCAGCAAAGTTATTGATTGCCTCCTTGGTAAAGAAGGAAGGTCAGAGAAGACAAGGTCCCCCATGACCTTCTGGCAAGACAGCTAGTCCAGTGTGGGCTAGGTAAAACTACGGTGAGGTGGATCAGTAATTAGTTGAATGGATGAACCCAGAGGGTGCTCCCCAATGCTTCCTCTTCATCCTGGAAAGAAGTGACAAGTGGAGTGCCGCAGGGTTCCATCCTGGGACCAGTCCTGTTCAACATCTTTATTAATGACTTAGATGAAGGGCTAGAGGGCATGATCATCAAGTTTGCAGATGACACCAAATTGGGAGGGATAACCAATACTCCAGAGGACAGGAGCAGAATTCAAAACAGACTGGAGAGATGGGCCAAAACTAACAAAATGAAGTTCAACAGTGACAAATGCAAGATACTCCACTTTGGCAGGAAAAACGAAATGCAAAGATACAGAATGGGGGAAAATGCCTGGCTCGAGAGCAGTACGTGTGAAAAAGATCTTGGAGTCCTCGAGGACAACAAGTTAAACATGAGCCAACAATGTGATGTGGCGGCAAAAAAAGCCAATGGGATTTTGGCCTGCATCAATAGGAGCATAGTGTCTAGATCTAGGGAAGTCATGCTACCTCTCTATTCCGGCTTGGTTAGACCACACCTGGAATATTGTGTCCAATTCTGAGCACCACAATTCAAGAGAGATATTGACAAGCTGGAATGTGTCCAGAGGAGGGCGACTAAAATGATCAAGGGTCTGGAGAACAAGCCCTATGAGGAGCAGCTTAAGGAGCTGGGCATGTTTAGCCTGAAGAAGAGAAAGCTGAGAGGAGACTAGGACGCGAAACAATTGCTTCAAACTACAAGAAAGGAAATTCCATCTGAACATGAGGAAGAGCTTCCTGACTGTGAGAGCCGTTCAGCAGTGGAACTCTCTGCCCCAGATTGTGGTGGAGGCTCCTTCTTTGGAAGCTTTTAAACAGAGGCTGGATGGCCAGCTGTTTGGGGTGATTTGAATGCAATATTCCTACTTCTTGGCAGGGGGTTGGACTGGATGGCCCATGAGGTCTCTTCCAACTCTTTGATTCTATGATTCTAAGACTCAACTGACCATCCACAGCTTATGCGAATAGATTTTCCATCTTATTTTGCAATGTTTTCTGCATCCAATCAAATGTGCACACATGCCTGGGACTTTTTGCACTCTCTTTGAGTTCTCCTTCATGTGCCTTTATGTCCCCAATTTCTCCACATGTACCAAACTCCATCTCATGCGTGCCAAGCGACTGAAGGCTTTCCGGCTTGCCACCTCGACATTTGCATTCCGCTTCATTCCCAAGACTTTCTGAACCCGCCAAGGAGTTCCTGGAACCCAACGGTTAATGGAAGAAAAAGTCCTCTTGGCAGTGGCAAGGCCTCATCGTTTGGGTTTCAAAGTGTGGACGGTGAAATGTCTTGCAGCTTTCCAGCCCAAGCCTTTTTAAGGTTGAGTTTCACAATTTGCATTCTTTTGAAAAGGGCAGATTAAAAGCTGGGAAGGTTTATTTTTCTCTCCCCTTTCCTTCCATTTTCCTTTCCTTCTGCTTTTGTTTTGCAATCTATGTTGGAAAAAGAAAGCTCATAGGGTCTGCTCAGGAACAAGTCAATTCCAGAGGAGAAGTTGGATATTTTACAGATATGAGAGGGTTCTCACCTGATCCTGAATCCTGAAATCCAAAATATTCCAAATAGGGATGGATAAGAGAAGGCCAATCTCTATAATCTTAGGACTATAGTGTCTAGATCCAAGGAAGTTATGCTCCCCCTCTCTTCTATTCTGCTTTGGTCAGACCACTTTACCTAGAATCACACTGTGTTGAATTCTGGGCACTGTAATTGATGGGAGATGTTGACTCTAAGCTGGAATGTGTCCAGAGGAGGGTGTAGCAAAATTGTTACTCTATGTTAAATTTTTGGTGTATAGCTCTATGTTTACATATGGCAGATAGGGAAGAATAGGTACAGACAGGGTAGCAACAGCAGAGACAGGATTCATTTGCATATGTGAAGCCAATTGGTCATATGCAGATTAGCATAGTTCCAGGATTTGAAAAAGCTGCTAGGCTAAAATGACAGTTGGGGAGAGCAGAGCTGAACATTCCAAAGGGGTGGAGCCAAGGTTTTGAAGGAGGCAGTTAGATTGAGAGAGTTTGAAGATGACAGTTAGGAATCTGTGTGTGAAGAGGAGAGTTGGTTTTTGGATTAAGCAGTTATGAAGATGTGTAAAAGACTTCTGATATAGAGAAGCAGTTAGTTATATAGAGCTCGAGTTTTAAGGAACATAAAGAAGGCTAGTGTTGCCTTAGTTCAGAATATAATTCAACCAAGAGTGAACAAAGCAAGTAACATGTTTGTGAATGTGAAACATTGAAAGTTTATTCAGAAAAGTAAACCAAGTAAATGATACTGACTGTAAGCCGCAAGATTGTAACAAAACACAAATGTAACCACAAGCGTTGGAGCCAGAAGTTATAAATAAACTGTGTTACTTTGTTATATACAAGAGTGTTTCATTGCCTGTGACATAAAGCACAAAGGTTTAACAGCACACAGAAAGTTCCAGCCAATATAAAAGAAGAAACTGAATCAGTATAAGGCAGCAAAGAGGTTTTTAATAAGGAAATAGTCTCTCTCCTTCGCCACAGAGGGCAACTCAAGGATCAAGCGTCTAGAGAACAAGCCCTGTGAGGAGCGGCTGAAAGAGCTGGGCATGTTTAGCATACAGAAGAGAAGGAGGACAGGAGACATGATGACGGCTATGTATAAATATGTGAGGGGAAGTCATAGAGAGGAGGGAGCAGGCTTGTTTTCAACTGCCCTGGAGACCAGGAGGCAATGGAACAATGGTTTCAAACTACAGGAAACATGAGGAAGAACTTCTTGACTGTGTGAGAGCTGTTCTGCAGTGGAACTCTCTGTCCTGGAGGGAGTGTGGTGGAGGCTCCTTCTTTGGAGGTGTTTAAACAGAGGCTGGATGACCATCTTTCAGGGAGGCAATTTTTCTGCTTCTTGGCAAAATGGGGTTGGACTGGATGGCCCACCAGGTCTCTCCCAACTCTAGAATTCTATGATTCTATGGTTTAATAACAGTTCAATGTACACAACATCTGGTTACATGTACAAAAATATTTTTAAAATATCTATGCTGAAGTGAATTTTCATCAAATTCAAATTACCACCAATCTCATTTTGCTTAAGATATTAGTAGTAGTAGTAGTAAGATTGCTACTACTACATCCCCTGCTCAAGAAAGTCAGAAAGCAAGTGAACCATTATTAAAAGGGGTGCTTCAGGGGGTGCTGTGGCTTTTAACTTTGATTTGGTTCCAATTGTTTTTAACTGGGAATTTTAAAATACTGTTTATATTTAATCCTGTTTTAATGTTCCTATGTTTGTATATTTTTGAATGGTTATGCTGATGCTGTTATGTTAGGCCTCTTTGAGTACCCTTCAGGGGAGATAAAGCAGGGTATAAATAAATAAATAAATAAATCTGCAAATCTAGAAAACAATGGAAATCACTGATCTCCAGTGGCAGGAAAAACGAAATGCAAAGATACAGAATGGGGGACAATGCCTGGCTCGAGAGCAGTACGTGTGAAAAAGATCTTGGAGTCCTCGTGGACAACAAGTTAAATATGAGCCAACAATGTGATGTGGCGGCAAAAAAAGCCAATGGGATTTTGGCCTGCATCAAGAGGAGCATAGTGTCTAGATCTAGGGAAGTCATGCTACCCCTCTATATCGCTTTGGTTAGACCACACCTGGAATATTGTGTCCAGTTCTGGGCACCACAATTCAAGAGAGATATTGAGAAGCTGGAATGTGTCCAGAGGAGGGCGACTAAAATGATCAAGGGTCTGGAGAACAAGCCCTATGAGGAGCGGCTTAAGGAGCTGGGCATGTTTAGCCTGAAGAAGAGAAGGCTGAGAGGAGATATGATAGCCATGTATAAATATGTGAGAGGAAGTCACAGGGAGGAGGGAGCAAGCTTGTTTTCTGCTTCCCTGGACACGAAACAATGACTAGGACTAGGCGACTAGGACACGAAACAATGGCTTCAAACTACAAGAAAGGAGATTCCATCTGAACATGAAGAAGAACTTCCTGACTGTGAGAGCCATTCAGCAGTGGAACTCTCTGCCCCGCAGTGTGATGAAGGTTCCTTCTTTGGAAGCTTTTAAACAGAGGCTGGATGGCCATCTGTCGGGGGTGATTTGAATGCAATATTCCTGCTTCTTGGCAGAATGGGGTTGGACTGGATGACCCGTGAGGTCTCTTCCAACTCTTTGATACTGTGATTCTGTGAGATTTTGTCCAGTGGAGAGTTCCAAAAAGGATCCACCAAAGGGATAGTTCCTTTTTGAGTTCTGCACCTACACTAGAGTTTGGCACTACTTTCACAACCATGGCTCAATACTATGGAATCTTGGGAGATGTGACTGTCCAAGGTATTTAGCCTTCTCTACCCAATTGTGCTGGAGCTTCACCAAACACAGCTCCTATGATTCCATAGCCTGGAGCCATGGCAGTTCAAGTGGTGTCAAACTGCATCAATCTTACAGTGTAGGCGAGCCTCAGTTGCCTCTTTTCCATACATTCAATGCGTAAAGTCCCCATTGTTCATCCTAGTCCTCCTACTTTGGCCGTCTTGGCTCTACTCTCTGTCTTTGAAGTTTTAGCTAAGCTCCCGGTAGCAAGTCGAAGGTGACACTTAAGCCGTGCCTCCTCCCGGCTCTTATCTCGGTCAGCGGTCTCTGAAAGGCTTGACACTTTGGCAGCTGGATGGCCCTTCTGTGGACAGACTGTCCCTTCTGTGACCCCTGAAGAAGACACCTGAGATGGGATCAGAAGGCTGTTTGGTGCTTTCTGCCACCAAACAACCATTTCCTCCTCCTCCTCCTCCTCCTCCTCCTCCTCCTCCTCCTCCTCCTCCTTCTTTGATACATAACAAGATTAATACACAGCAAACACAATCATTATACTGGTTTTGTATCATATTTATTTTAAACTCTCAAGCTAAGGATCAGCAACTATTGTAGAATCAACATGGGATGCATCAACATGGCAGAATGAATGCAGTTTCACAACACTTTTAATTGCTATGTTCCAAGATTATGGAATCTTGGGAGTTGTCATTTTACAAGGTACTAAGATTTAGAAAATACTGCAAGAGCACCAAGCACAAAGTAGCTTAACGCAATAACATCCTGCGGAAACTTACTGCTAGCACATGGGGTGCAGACCCAAAATTGATAAGAACATCAGCCCTGGCCTTGTTTTACTCAACTGCCAAGTATGCCTGCCCTGTTTGGCACAAGTCTGTTCATGCGAAGCAGGTGAACATAGCACTGAACGAAATGTGCAGAATAATCACAGGATGTCACAAAACTACAGCTGTTGATAGACTCTACAAGCCAGATGGCATTGCCCCCCTGATATCCAACAGGAAGTTGCTGCTAATTGCGAGAGAAATAAGGCAGAACACTGTGAAAGCCACCCACTGCACGGCTATCAGCCTCTTCCCAGTAGACTCAAATCAAGGGAAAGCTTCATGAGAACCACCACTCCTCTTAATGTTACCCCAGCAACAGCAAGAGTCTCCCTCTTGAGGAGACTCCCATGAGGATCTTCCACCAGGGACAAACCAAGAATGGGCAACTTGGAAATATCTGAACAGTGGGCAGGTGAAAAGACAACCTGGCAAAATGGCAATACCTTCACCTTGTGTGACTGTGGAGCATAAAAGAGAACTCTGCACCTGTATGCTTGTCCACAATGTCCTGCCTCGTGTACATCATCATCATCATATTTAATTACTTATTAATCGCCCTCCATCCGAGAATGCTCTAGGCGATAGAGCCCCTGCCTTATGGAATTCCTTGCCGCCCTATATGAGAGTCATGCGTGACTTAGGGCCTTTTACTCTCGCACTTAAGACCTGGCTTTTTACTAGAGCATTCGATCTCTGTTAATTTTTAATTTTTGTATGTATGTATTTTATCTTTTACAATTTAGCTGTAGAGATCGAATGCTCTAGTAAAAAGCCAGGTCTTAAGTGCGAGAGTAAAAGGCCCTAAGTCACGCATGACTCTCATATAGGGCGGCAAGGAATTCCATAAGGCAGGGGCAGAAAGAGAAAAAGCCCTGTGTCTGGTACTTTCCAAGTGCATTTCTCTAGAACCAGGTATATAGAGTAAGTCACGTTGGGCTGGTCGTTGTGACCTCCGATGATGGGAGAAGGAGAGGCGGTCCCTAAGGTACGATGGGCCCTGGCCGTAAAGAATTTTAAAGGTTAGATCTAGCCTCCTTAAAATTTGGAACAAGTACAGGAAATATTTTTACGTTAAAAACCCCCTGTGGCTATCCCCAATAGAGGCGAAACAAAGACGCCTGTTAAGCTGGCAGCACTGGCCAACCTACAAAGATATGTTGGTTAAAGATAAAGACAACAAATTATGGAAGCTGAAACCTCAGGAGGAGCTGACTCGGAAGTTCAAAAATCTTACGTGGTTGCAATACTTTCAGCTCCGAGAAACTTTCAAGCAAGACGAGAAGAAAAAGAGTCATCCTGGGACGCAGTGTTGAAAATGGGAAAAAAATCCATCACCAAGCTCTACAATCAATTACTTAATTGGGAAACAGAAACAGAGGAAATAAAAAACTGCATGACTCAATGGGCTAAAAACATAGGGCGCCCAATAAGACTACAAGAATGGCAGCTAATGTGGAGGAAAAAGTTAAAATACTCCTATTCCACAGCGTTAAAAGAGAATTGGCTAAAAACATTTCACAGATGGTATTTAACACCATTCAAGCTGAGCCAAATGTATAAGAACCTTAAGAACTCATGCTGGACGTGTAAAGAGCAGTCAGGCACCTATTTTCACATGTGGTGGTCCTGCCCAGAAGTGAAAAAGTTTTGGAAAGGAGTACAGGAAGAAGCACAAAAAATCCTCAAGACTAAATTCCCAAAAAAGCCTGAGTATTTTTTATTAGGGCTGACGGATAAAGACTTTAAACCTAGTCCTAACGAAGATATCCTATGGACGTACTTATTGACCGCAGCACGAATTGTGCTGGCTCGGCATTGGAAAGAAGATCGGGTTCCGGCACTGGAAGAATGGTTAGCCAAAATCTCGGAACTAAGAGACATGGACAAGCTGACCTTCCTGCTGAAATCCAGCTCAGGAAGGCCTATTAAACAGACGGACTGGTCAAGCTTTGACGAATATGAAACAAAGAAATACGAATCTTAAAGGGCATTGAGCTAGATAGAAGAGACACGACTAATTAGCTCACTTATGTAGTAAGGTGCAGGACATGTCAGGGAAATCCAGTGAATCCCCTGTGAAATGTACAGAACTCTCTGGATGGAAACTAAATGGAAGTCACTGCCCTCCACCCTCTCAGAACGGGGATGGATTGAGGCTATAGGGTTGTTTTCGTTTTATCCCATTCCCACCCCCTTTTCCCATTCCCCCCCCCCCCGGGCCCTTCCCCCTTCCCCAGTTTCCCTTACCCCTTGTTTTCCAACTTTCCCCCCTGATCCCTTGTAACTTGTATCTGTTTTGTATATTTGTATATGTATCTGTATCTATTTTTCAAAATTAATAAAGAATATTTAAAAAAAAGAATTTTAAAGGTCAGAACTAACATCTTATACAGGCCACGGTACTCAGTTGGAAGCCAATGTAAATGTTGCAGCACTGGTGTTATATGGCATTTCATGGGCGTTCTTGTGAGTAACCTGGCTGCTGCATTCTAAACAATACAGAGCTTTCGGGTCATAGACATCGGAAGGCCACTATACAGGGCATGGCAATAGTCCAGCCTAGACATGACCGTGGCATGGATGACAGTTGCCAGAGCCTCGTCAGATAGGTAGGGTGCCAGTTGCCTCGCTTGTCGTAGATGGAAAAAGGCCTGTTTGCTGGCAGCAGCGACCTGAGCTTCCATTGTCAGCTGCGAATCCAGGACGACACCTAAGCTCTTAACATTGGTCGATGAATATAGAGCGGCACCATTGAAGGTGGGTAACGGATGAGTCAGACCTGCTGGGCGGCCATGCCAGAGAATCTCAGTCTTCGCTGGGTTCACCTTCAGTCTGCTAGCACGTAGCCAGTTCGACAGAGCTTCCAGACATCGGGTGAAATTGTCTGGAATTGACGTTGCTCCAGGCTCCAGGCGCAGAAGCAGTTGGGTCCGCATATTGGTAGCAGTCCAGGCTGAAACTCCAAGCCAAACTAGCAAGGGGTCTAATGTAGATGTTGAAGAGGAGAGGAGAGAGAATTGCACCTTGGGGGACCCCACATAGGAGGGGGGATCTATCGGAGACTTGATCCATGTACTCCACGCGTTGACTCCGGTTCCAGAGAAATGAGAGTTGTTGGTGGGTACAGACAATGTGGTCGCTGTTGCCCGTTTTTAGTCAAAAGATGTTTAGCCGCTTGTGCTCCTTTTAATTTTATCAGTTTTATACTAATTTATGCCATGTTTTTGATACAAAATAAAATAAATAAGGTCTGACAATAACAATAATTTTATTGATTAGCCCTTAGGTCATATCACAATACAAGATCTGACATATAGTGCAAACTGCCCATCAGACTACAACTTCCAGAATTCCACAACATCGAGTCATTTCAGTTGAAGTGGTATCCAATTATTATTAATTATTATTATTAATTTTATTTATACCCCGCAAAATCTCCCGAAGGACTCGATGCGGCTTACAAAGGCCAAGACCGCCAACAACAACAACATACAAATATAACAGTAAAACTCATAAGCAAATAATAAAACATCAAGCAAAAACAATAAAACACTAAAAACAATGATACTACGATGCATTTAAAATCTAAAGGCCGGGCCAAATGTAATGGACAAAATTTAAAAGTGCTGAACTTGACAGAAGGTATGTAGAGGTTTTTTGGAGGTAGGTGCAATGTGCAGACAATCCTGGTCTCTAACAAAGTGCATTTGGGACATGATGCCAGGAGTTTCCTAATCTGGAAAGGCACACTAGAACAGCCAGGTCTTCAGGCCCTTCCTAAAGATTGCCAATGTTGGGGCTTGTCTGATGTCCTTAGGGAGAGAGTTCCAGAGCCGGGGGCCACCACAGAGAAGGACCTGTCCCTCGTCCCCACCAAACGCGCTTGCGACACAGGTGGGATCGTGAGCAGGGCCTCTCCAGATGATCGAAGGGAACGCATCCAAAGGCATTTTGCAAGGTCTTTAGCCCAAGAGAGCTAAACTACAACTCCCATGACAGTGTCAACGTGTATTAATTACACAGTGTAAATACACCCATAGGCACCAAATGTGCAACCAAATACACAGATGAATGTACCATTCAATGTTTAGAGCATTGGACTCCAAATCTCAAGACCAGGGTTCAAATCCCCACTTGCCATGAAACATATTGGGTGACCCTGAGTCACACTCTCTCAGCTCCAAAGGCCCCTATTGTAGGTTTACTTGATATGTAAGAAAGCATTTGAAGGCACACCACAGCAGCCATTTTAATATATCCAAAGGAAAGCCAGAACTCACTTGTCTCTGCTTGGTGCAAGCTCCCCTTAATTCAGCATAATTGGTGCAAGATAGTTCCTCTATGATTGGGCCAATGGTATTCTTTTCCTCTCTCTTTTATGCATCTTTTCTTGAGGAGTTTGTGCAGGCCTGTCACTGGGCAAAGATCCGGTTACCCCTTATCTTCCCGAACCATCTGTTTGCTTTCTTTTCAGCTCAGGAGAAGCGATGCATTTAGAAACCTTGATTGGACCCTTAATTACAACTTATCCATTTACTCGTCTTTTTATATCGATGTATGTGTAGAGAAAAGAGAGTGCTTTGAATTCCCCCCGTCGAGATTATCCTTTGCCTTGCAACCAGCTTTTTTTGCTTATGCCAATCATCTTCCCCATCGCTCTGGCAATCTGACAAAACCGGGCTACTTTTGAACCCATCTCCTGCCTCTCGCTTGCCGCCTTGTGCTTGGGATTTCACCGTGTCACCTCGAATCGGGTGTCAGGAACTCATCAAACTCACACACAAGACTAGTGTATATCCTTGCTAAGACTCCATTCAGCCCTTGTCTGGGAGGATTAAGGCATTTTTCCTCTTCTTCTTCTGCTTCCAGTATAAACACTTGGATTAGTTGTCAGGATGGAGAGTTCTTTTGATGCGCCTTTCTTCTCTTTTAATTTCACTCCAATCAAGAAGCACGTTGAACTGTTAGCATTCTTATCTAATTTTTTTCTGAATTAACTTTTTATTAAATTTTATCATAAGTAAATTATATAATTTATACACACACACACTAGCTTGGGAACTTGGCGATGCCCAGGGTATTTGAGAAAGGCATTGTGTGTTTTGCAAAGTTTAGTAATACCAGTTTGGTAATGTGTATTGATTAGAAAAAAGCTAGTCTTTCCTGTTGTTTTTATGAATACTCCCATTAAAAATGCATAAGGATGTGGGTGACCTACAATTGTGGGTCAATCCTTTCCAAACCCTGTCATTATTTAAAGTTGGCCATGTTGGTTCTGTGTGACAAGTTTGGCCCAGATCCATCATCAGCTGGGTTCAGTGATATCTAGATAAGAGTGAACTACAATTCCCAGATTCCCAGGGCAATAACCCCCAAACCTCACCAGTATTCACAACCGGCCATGTTGGTTGTGTGTTCCAAGTTTGGTCCAGATCCGTCGTTGGCTGGGTTCAGTGTTTTCTGGATAAAGGTGAACTACAACTCCCAGATTCCCAGGGCAATCACCCCCAAACCCCACCAGTATCCACAACTGGCCATGTTGGCTGTGTGTGCCAAGTTTGGTCCAGATCCGTCGTCGGCTGGGTTCAGTGTTTTCTGGATAAAGGTGAACTACAACTCCCAGATTCGCAGGGCAATCACCCCCAAACCCCGCTAGTATTCACAACTGGCCATGTTGGTTGTGTGTGCCAAATTTGGTCCAGATCCGTCATTGGCTGGGTTCAGTGTTTTCTGGATAAGGGTGAACTACAACTCCCAGATTCCCAGGGCAATCACCCCCAAACCCCACCAGTATGCACAGTTGACCATGTTGGTTCTGTGTGCCTAATTTGGTCCAGATCCGTCATTAGCTGGGTTTAGTGCTCTCTGGATAAGAGTTAACTACAACTCCCAGATTCCCAGGGCAATCACCCCCAAACCCCACCAATATGCACAGTTGGCCATATTGGTCCCGGAAGTTCTAGTTTTACAAGGTACTCATATTGACCCAAGTCAAATGCACCATCAAATCTAATGCGCACTATTATTTACCGTAATATGTAAATCTAATGAGCACCCTAATTTTGGGAAGGTAACGTAGTAAAAAAAAGGTGAGCATTAGAATCAAGTAAATATGGCCTTTGCTATTCATCACCTCACTATAGCCTGCCAGGGATTCCATAGCATTGAGCTATAACATTTAAAGTGATGTGAAAGGCATTGATTCTACAGTGTAGATGCATCAATAGTCACCTAAATTGTTTCTTGGAGACAGTATGGTGAAGTAGTTTGAGTCTTGTATTACAACTATGGAAACCAGAGCTCAAATCCCACTAAGCCATAGGAACTCATTGGTTGACTTTGGGAATGCACACTCTCTCAGCCTCAGAAGAACAAATCTGGAAGAAAACTTACTAAGAAAAGCTGGCAATAGGCTTGTATTAAGATAACCATTAATCAGAAACTCCTTGAAACTCTGGAGGTGACTAAGGTCCATGCCTTAGTCACCTCCAGATTGGACTACTGTAATGCGCTCTACGTGGGGCTGCCCTTGAAAACGGCCCGGAAATTCCAACTGGTCCAACGGGCGGCGGCCAGGTCGTTAACTGGTGCTCCTTACAGAGAGAGGTAAACCCTCCTGTTTAAGGAGCTCCATTGGCTGCCGTTCATTTTACGGTCTAAATTCAAGGTGCAGGTGCTTACCTACAAAGCCCTAAGTGGTTTGGGACCCGCCTACCTGCGTGACCGCATCTCCGTATATGAACCCACACAATCTCTCCGATCATCTGGAGAGGCCTTCTCCGTGGTGGCCCCCCGACTCTGGAACTCTCTCCCCAAGGATATCAGACACACCCCAACATTGGCAGTCTTTAGGAAGAGCTTGAAGACGTGGTTGTTCCAGTGTACCTTCCCAGAATAGGAAACTCCTAGCATCATGTCCCAATTGCGCTTTTCTAGAGATTAAGATTGTTTGCACACCACACCTATCTCCAAAAACCTATCCATCTCACCTGTCATGTTCAGCATTTTAAAATTTTAATCATTACATTTGGCCCGGTCTTAGTTTTAAATGTGTCATGTTATTATTGTCTAATGTTTATTGCTATTGTTTTAATGTTTATTGCTTGTTTTATGAGTTTATTGCTGTGGGATCAGCATCCCACAACAAGCTGGCTTCAGGAAAGGCAAAAGCTGCACAGACTCAGCACATAGAAGATGGCTGTGAAAGGCAGCAGATCACAGGAGCTGTCTTCATAGGCCTGTCAGCAGCCTATGATACTGTGAACCACCGCCTCCTCCTGAGAAAAATGTATAATATCACAAAGGACGACCACCTCACCCGCCTCATAGGAAACCTGCTACAAAACAGGAGCTTTTTTGTTGAGTTCCATAGCCAGAGAAGCAGATGGCAGAAACAGAAGAACGGCCTGCCTCAGGGGAGCGTGCTTGCTCCATCCATGTTCGACATCTACACAAATGACCAGCCACTGCCAGAAGGGACAGAGAGTTTCATCTATGCTGATGATCGTGCCATTACTGCTTAAGCAGGGAGCTTTGAGATGGTAGAACAGAAGCTCTCTGAAGCTCTAGGTGCTCTTACTGCCTATTACAGGAAAAGCCAGCTGATCCCAACCAATCTAAAACACAGACATGTGCCTTTCATCTCAAGAACAGAGAAACATCCCGAGCTCTGAAGATCACCTGGGAAGGAATCCCACTGGAGCATTGCAGTGCACCCAAATACCTGGGAGTCACTCTGGGCCATGCTCTTACCTAGAAGAAGCACTGCCTGAACATCAAGCAAAAAGTGGGTGCTAGAAACAATATCATACGAAAGCTGGCACAACTTGGGGATCACAACCAGATACAGTGAAGACATCTGCCCTTGCGTGTGCTACTCTGTTGCTAAGTATGCATGCCCAGTGTGGAACACATCTCACCACACTAAAACAGTGGATGTGGCTCTTAATGAGACATGCCGCATTATCACGGGGTGTCTGCGCCCTACACCACTGGAGAAATTACACTGCTTAGCCGGTATTGTACCACCTGACATCCACCGGGAAGTAGCAGCCAATAGTGAAAGGACCAAAGCAGAGACATCTCCAGCAAACCACTGACCACCTGCTGCAATGCAACCTGAGCCCTGCCACATGCACCATGGAGGACCTTCTTGCAGCAACACCAGAATCACTCCAAGTGGCCAGCTACTAGTCAAAGGACATTTAATCAACTACCAAACTCACAAATTTTGTATTTTGTCTGTTTGCTTTGTTCTGTTAGAAAGGTATAATAATTGACTGGCTGCCCTGACACGACAAATAAATAAATAAAATGAGTTTATTTATTGTTGTATTTGTTATGCTGTTGTTTTACTGATGTGTTGGGCCTCGGCCTCTTGTAAGCCGCACCGAGTTCTTCGGGAGATGTTAGCGGGATATAAATAAAGGTTTATTATTATTATTAATATTATTATTATTGAAAAAACAACAACAACCATCATTCTTGGCTTATGATGGGGTGAACAACCTCAGGCTTTGAGCCAAATCTGGACCTCACCTCCAAGACTCTCTAGTTTCCTATCTTCTATGCAGGCTTGCCCACCTTTGGAAAGGTTGAAATGCCTCTTACAACATCTCCAGGTGAAGCAAAATCATTGACAACATTCCAAACACATGCAATGTTTGCTAATCCCAAAATGCACTTTGTCTATGATCATGAAGACCATCCTACATTACTTTATTCGACATTTCCATATTTGTTACATTTCTATATTTATCGGGACGTGATTTGCATGCCAGGCGATCCAGCTCCTGCTGGGCTGAGTGGCACTTTGGAACAATCCATCCCTCTCTGGAACCAAGAAAAAGGATGTTCTCTGGTAACCTTTACGCCCCATGTTCACAACAACCAAATGCACAGCATGCGGCGGTTTGTGGCTGTTATTGTTTTGCCATGGCTCGCTGTTAAAAGACATGTAAGGTCACCGGCACCTGGCAGCATCGATGGAAACAAAAGGAACTTTTCTTCCTTTTCCCATACTGAAACCTATAGAGTGAGGAACAGTCACAAACACATATTTGCCAAGAGCCAAGGATGAGGAAAAAAGTATCTGACTTTTGTGCAGCTAAAAAACTTTCTTCTGGGTTTCAAGAAACTGCTTAGCAACCGTCTCCAAAGAACTTCCAAAATATTGTCTCCTTCTCACATTCTCATGGCACAGCAAATGTTTTCTGCCCTTCCATATCCTTTCTTGGGATGTAGATGCACCATAAGAGAAGCATATTTATTTATTTATCGTGCTAGAAGCGAATTGAGGATACAGTTATAATGTATTAAAAAACACAAACAAGGTTTAAAACTTGGTATTATATTAAATGTCCTTTGACCAGAAGCTGGCCACTTGGAGTGGCTTTGATGTCGCTGTGAGAAGGGCCTCCATTGTGCATGTAGCAGGGCTCAGACTGCATTGTAGTCAGTGGTCTATTTATTTATTTATTATTTATTTATTTAAAAGTTTTGTATACCGGCCTTCTCACCTCTCTTGAGGGACTCAGACCGGTTTCCAACCATAATATCACATACAATCAATAAAACATCACAATACATATTACAGTAAAACATTATAACAGCAATTACAATCAATAACTATAATGGTCAGACGTCACACTAAAATCGTGGCTCCTCATCCTCCATCCATATCTCAGGGTGTTGGCTCACTCGTCGAATGCCTGTCTCCATAACCAAATCTTCACCTGTTTCCTAAATGTCAGGATAGACGGGGCGGTTCTGATCTCCAGTGGGAGAGAGTTCCAGAGTCGAGGGGCCACCACCGAGAAGGCCCTGTCCCTCGTCCCCACCAGACGCGCTTGCGAGGCCGGTGGGACCGAGAGCAGGGCCCCTCCAGACGATCTTAATAATCTTGATGGTTCATAGGGGAAAATACGTTCAGAGAGGTAAACAGGGCCGGAGTCGTTTAGGGCTTTATAGGTTAACACCAGCACTTTGAATTGTGCTCGGAAGCTAATTGGCAGCCAGTGGAGCTGGTGTAACAGCGGAGTGGTGTGCTCCCTGTATCCAGCACCCGTTAGTAGTCTGTCTACCGAGCGTTGGACTAGCTGCAGCTTCCGGGCAGTCTTCAGAGGCAACCCCACATAGAGAGCGTTGCAGTAGTCTAAACGGGATGTAACCAAAGCGTGGACCACCGTGGCCAAGTCGGACTTCCCAAGGTACGGGCGCAGCTGGCGCACAAGTTTTAATTGTGCAAAAGCTCCCCTGACCACCACCGAAACCTGGGGCTCCAGGCTCAGCGATGAATTTAGGAGAACTCCCAAACTCTATGGTTTGCTTTTCTCCACACTCGCATGTTGTGGACTCCACTTTGTGACCCCATTTCTTAAGGTTGGCTCCTGATCTTGTGGTGCCAGAGCACAGCCTGTTCAGCGCCTTCCAGGTTGCCCAGTCTTCTGTGTGCCCAGGAGGGAGTCTCTCATCCGGTATTTATTTATCATGTCAGAGGCAGACCAAACAGTTGCGTTGCATTTTTAAACAAACAAACAAAACACAAGGTTTGCAAGCTTGGTAGTTGATTAAATGTTCTTTGACCAGTAGCTGGCTACTTGGGAGTGCCTCTGGTGTTGCTGCAAGAAGGTCCTTCATTGTGCATGTGGCAGGGCTCAGGTTGCATTGCAGCAGGTGGTCTGTGGTTTGCTCTTCTCCATACTCGCATGTCATGGATTCCACTTTGTAGCCCCATTTCTTAAAATTGGCTCTGCATCTCGTGGTGCCAGAGCGCAGTCTGTTCAGTGCCTTCCAAGTCGCCCAGTTTTCTGTGTGCCCAGGGGGGAGTCTCTCATTTGGTATCAGCCATTGATTGAGGTTCTGGGTTTGAGCCTGTCACTTTTGGACTCTCGCTTGCTGAGGCATTCCAGCGAGTGTCTCTGTAGATCTTAGAAAACTATTTCTTGATTTAGGTCGTTGATGTGCTGGCTGGTATCCAAACAGGGGATGAGCTGGAGATGTATCAGCCACTGATTAAGGTTCTGGGTTTGAGCCTGCCACTTTTGGACTCTCGCTTGCTGAGGTGTTCCTCTGAGTATCTCTCTCAATCTTAGGAAGCTCTTTCTTATTTAAATATAGATTTTTATTTAGGTTTTTTAAAAAGAGAAATAACAAAATGACAAAAATGATAAACATGACAAATGGGCAAAACAAACAGATAAGGAAAAAGAAAAGGAAGATGTTTCTTGATGTAAGGCATTGGCATGCTGGCTGATATCTGAACAGAGGATGGGCCAGAGATGTCACTGCCTTGGTCCTTTCATTACTGGCTGCTCCTTCCTGGTGGATGTCAGGTGGTGCAATACCAGCTAAACAGTATAATTTCTCCAACAGTGTTGAGCGTAGACATCCTGTGATAATGTGAATTGTCTCATTAAGAGCCACATCCACTGTTTTAACATGGTGAGATGTATTCCACACTGGGCATACATACTCAGCAGCAGAGTAGCTAAGCGCAAGGGCAGATGTCTTCACTGTGTCTGGTTGTGATCCTCAGGTTGTGCCAGTCAGCTTTCATATGATATTGTTTCTAGTGCCCACTTTTTGTTTGATATTCAAGCATTGCTTCTTGTAAGACAGTCCAGAGTGACTCCCAGGTATTTGGGTGTGCTGCTATGCTCCAGTGGGATTCCTTCCCAGGTCATCCTCAGAGCTTGAGATGCTTGTCTGTTCTTAAGATGAAAAGCACATGTCTGCATTTTAGATGGATTCAGAATCATCTGGTTTCCCCTGTAATAGGCAGTAAGAGCACTTACAGCTTCAGAGAGCCTCTGTTCCACCATTTCAAAGCTCCCTGCTTGAGCGGTGATGGCACAATCATCAGCATAGATGAAACTCTCTGTCCCTTCTGGGAATGGCTAGTCGTTTGTGTAAATGCTAAACATTGATGGAGCAAGCACACTCCCCTGAGGCAGGCCGTTCTTTCGTTTTTGCCATCTGCTTCTCTGGCACGGTCCAAAGTCACTCCCAGGTATGTTGATATGCTGCAATGCTCCAGTGAGATTCCTTCCCAGGTAATCCTCAGAGCTCGAGATGCTTGTCTGTTCTTAACATGGAAAGCACACATCTGTTCCATACAGTAAAATTTGACCTATGAATTTGTAGTGAATGTATCAGGCCCGTAGCCAGGATTTCGTTTCGGGGGGGGCTAAAAAATTTTCAGGGGGGGTTTCGGGGGGGGCTGAGTTTCGGGGGGTGGCTGAGTCTGAGTGAAAGAGGGTCTAGCCTAGCAAACCTTTTGTATCATTACCCCAATACCCCCATACATATGGGATATATTGAGAATGGTGATCAAATCATGATATTAATAAACATAACCGTTTAAATAATGCACCAGTAAGGCCTTTTCGCGAACCACCATGAAAATTTCGGGGGGGGGGGGCTGAAGCCCCCCGAGCCCCCCCCCTGGCTACATGCCTGGAATGTATGCATTTGCAGATTTGTATAGGTTCCCTTGAAAAGGAAACATCTTAACAGATCAGCCCTTTTCTTCGTTAAGTTGCAAGAAAGAAAGAAACAAGCAAGCAAGAAAGGGGGATGCAATCTGAAATGTTCAACTGAAACAAAACCAAGAATCCATGTGGGATTTTGGGACCTGTAAAATATCCAAGCACAGAAATCTTTAAAAGAAAAGAGAGCAAGGGGGAAAAGAGAAGCATCTCATTCATAAAAGGAAGAAAGACGTGGTTTGAGCTTTGACTGCTTTGGTTCGGTCTTTCAGAGCCCAGATTCCGGATCTCTCTTTCATCCATCACAGTATGGAGGCTGACGGGCCTTTCATCCCCTTATTCCCCAGCCGGCCCACGCGGGTCCCTTTTTACAGCAATCGATTATGGCTTTGAGGTTTCCACAGACCGGGAAATGTGTGAGTACCTGAATAAACCCTTTTAATCTGCAGGCCAAGCGCCACCTGAAGAAAATGGAATGAAAGGTTCCCTTTCATGGCCAGTTTTCGGCCGTAAGGCTCTGCGCTTTCTTTGGGGCCGGGGAGGCTTCCTGTATTAATGGTCTCTGAACGCGTTCCCAATTGTGGGAAGGTACCCCATACAAAGGTAGGGAAAGTTCCAGAAAGGCTGCAGGCATGGAAAGATTTGGCCTATTAATTAACCTAAACCAAAGCAAACAGAAGCATAAACATAGTTACGTCTAAATGAAAATCATTGTTCTTGACAAAGGAACATTTCTTTTTGCGAGACAGTGCCATAGAATTGTTGTTGTTGTTGTTATATTTATTTATACCCCGCTTTATCTCCCCATTACTTTATTACTTTATTTTTGAAATTACCAGGCTGGGTCACAGCAACGTGTACACACACACACACACACACACACACACACACTATCTATCTATCTATCTGTCTGTCTGTCTGTCTGTCTGTCTGTCTGTCTGTCTATGCCAGAAGGGACAGAGAGCTTCATCTATGCTGATGATCGTGCCATTACTGCTCAAGCAGGGAGCTTTGAGATGGTAGAACAGAAGCTCTCCGAAGCTCTAGGTCAGTGGTTCTCAACCTTCCTAATGCCACGACTCCTTAATATGCTTCCTCATGTTATAATGACCCCCAACCATAAAATTAGTTTCGTTGCTACTTCATAACTGTCATTTTGCTGCTGTTATGAATAGTAATGTAAATATCTGATATGCGGGATGTATTTTCATACACTGGACCAAATTTGGCACAAATACCCAATACACCCAAATTTGAATATTGGTGGGATTGGGGGAGGGTATTGATTTTGTCCTGTGGGAGTTGTAGTTGCTGGGATTTATAGTTCACCTACAAAGAGCATACTGAACTCCACCAATGATGGAATTGAATCAAACTTGGCACACAGAACTCCCATGACCAAAAGAAAATACTGGAAGGGTTTGATGGGCACTGACCTTGAGTTTTGGGAGTTGTAGTTTACCTACATCCAGAGAGCACTGTGGATTCAAACAATGATGGATCTGAACCAAACTTGGCACAAATACACAGTATGCCCAAATGTGGAGTTTGGGGAAAATAGACATTGACATTTGGGAGTTGTAGTTGCTGGGATTTATAGTTCACCTACAATCAAAGAGCATTCTGAACCCTACCAACGATTAAATTGGGCCAAACTTCCCACACAGAACCTCCATGACCAACAGAAAATACTGTGCTTTCTGGTGGTCTTTGGTGACCCCCCTGACACCCCCTCGCGACCCCTCCAGGGGTCCCGACCCCCAGGTTGAGAAACACTGCTCTAGGTGCTCTTACTGCCTATTACAGGGGAAACCAACTGATCCCCAACCCATCTAAAACACAGACATGTGCCTTTCACCTTAAGAACAGACAAGCATCCCAAGCTCTGAGGATCACCTGGGAAAGAATCCCACTGGACCATTGCAGCGCACCCAAATACCTGGGAGTCACTCTGAACCATGCTCTGACCTACAAGAAGCACTGCCTAAACATCAAGCAAAAAGTGGGCGCTAGAAACAATATCATACGAAAGCTGACTGGCACAACCTGGGGATCACAACTAGACACAGTGAAGACATCTGCCCTTGCGCTGTGCTACTCTGCTGCTGAGTACGCATGCCCAGTGTGGAACACATCTCACCACACTAAAACAGTAGATGTGGCTCTTAATGAGACATGCCACATTATCACGGGATGTCTGCGCCCAACACCACTGGAGAAATGACCCTGCTTAGCCGGTATCGCACCACCTGTCACCTGCCGGGAAGTAGCAGCCAATAGTGAAAGGACCAAGGCAGAGACATCTCCAGCCCACCCCCTGTTTGGGTATCAGCCAGCACGTCAACGACTTAAATCTAGAAATAGTTTTCTAAGATCTACAGAGACACTCGCTGGAACACCTCAGCAAGCGAGAGTCCAAAAGTGGCAGGCTCAAACCCAGAACCTCAACCAATGGCTGATACCCAATGAGAGACTACCCCCTGGGCACACAGAAAACTGGGCGACTTGGAAGGCACTGAACAGATTGCGCTCTGGCACCACGAGATGCAGAGCCAACCTCAAGAAATGGGGCTACAAAGTGGAATCCACGATATGCCAGTGTGGAGAAGAGCAAACCACTGACCACCTGCTGCAATGCACCCTGAGCCCTGCTACATGCACAATGGAGGAGCTTCTTGCGGCAACACCAGAGGCATTCCAAGTGGCCAGATACTGGTCAAAGGACATTTAATCAACTACCAAACTTGCAAATTTGTATTTTGTCTGTTTGTCTGTGTTGTTCTGTTAGAAATGTAATACAATTGACTGGTTGCCCTGACACGACAAATAAACAAATAAAAATATCTATCAGTCGAACGAGCAAACAATTTTATTGATTAGCCAGTTGGCCTGATCAAAAAGAGACAGTGCAAACACAACATACAACATATAACATACATCGAGTCCTCTTAAAATAAAATACAAATATATCGTATTTGTCAGCTTGAAACTATGTAGCTTAACCACAGATATATGCATCAACTATCCTCATCTCCCCTACACTGCACCCCAATCTGATGTATGTACTCCTTTTAGCAGCTTTAAACAAATGAAGGGCAACTTTTGTTGTCAGAATGGGGTGGTAACCAGCCAACAAAAATGAGGTTTTGGCCGCTGTATCCCCCAAAGGAGACTCAAAGTGTCTTAATGTAAAAGCATTAGCATACAGTTTAAAATATACCAATATGCAAACATTAAAACAGACTCAATATTAACAATACTTTAAAATTTCCAGTAAAAAGCCATTTAAACGTATTCAAAGTTATCTTTCCTCTTTTCTCCTCTTCTTTTTCCTCTTCCTCTTCTCTTTTTTTCCTCCTCTTGGAACTCAGTTAACATAGTTCAGTCTTTAGATGCTGCAACAGAGGGACACATCTCTCCGTCTCCTGATTAGGGCTTCCTGATTCGGTGAAATGTAGTTCAGGGCAGGGTTTTTTGCATTATCTGGCATAGGGCTCCTCACCTTCCCAAACTACATTTCCCAGAGTTCTGTGCTTTCTCAGCCTCTTTCCCAGTGAACTCTGCTTTCTCTTTTCTGCTTCCCTTTCCTTATGGCGAGAGGTCATTTGTTTAAAGAGGAAATACAGCCTTTTTGGCTTTGGGCTGTTGTAGGTTTTTCAGGCTATATGGCCATGTTCTAGAACAGTGTTTCTCAACCTGGGGGTTGGGACCCCTGAGGGGGTCACGAGGGGGTGTCAGAGGGGTCACTAAGGACCATCAGAAAATACAGTATTTCCTCTTGGTAATGAGGGTTCTGTATGGGAAGTTTGGCCCAATCCTATCATTGGTGGGGTTCAGAATGCTCTTTGATTATAGGTGAACTATAAATCCCAGCAACGACAACTCCAAATGTCAAGGTCTATTTCCCCCAAACTCCACCAGTGTTTGCATTTGGGCACATTGAGTATCTGTGCCAATTTTGGTCCAAATCCATCATTGTTTGAGTCCACAATGCTCTCTTGATGTAGGTGAACTACAACTCCAAAACTTAAGGTCAATGCCCGCCAAACCCTTCCAGAAATTTTCTGTTCGTCATGGGATTTCTGTGTGTGTCAAGTTCGGTTCAATTCCATCCTTGGTGGAGTTCAGAATGTTCTTTGATTGTAGGTGAACTATAAATCCCAGTAACTACAACTCCCAAATGACAAAATCAATCTGTATGGGAAGTTTGGCCCAATTCCATCATTGGTGGGGTTCAGAATGCTCTTTGATTATAGGTGAACTATAAATCCCAGCAACGACAACTCCAAATGTCAAGGTCTATTTCCCCCAAACTCCACCAGTGTTCGCATTTGGGCATATTGAGTATCTGTGCCAAGTTTGGTCCAAATCAATCATTATTTGAGTCCACAATGCTCTCTTGATGAACCTAAGGTCAATGCCCTCCAAACCCTTCCAAGTAATTTTCTATTGGTCATGGGATTTCCGCATGCCAAGTTTGGTTCAATTCCATCCTTGGTGGAGTTCAGAATGTTCTTTGATTGTAGGTGAACTATAAATCCCAGTAACTACAACTCCCAAATGACAAAATCAATCCCCCCAACCCCATCAGTATTCAGATATGGGCATATCGGGTATTTGTGCCAAATTTGGTCCAGTGAATTAAAATCCATCCTGCATATCAGATATTTACATTACGATTCATAACAGTAGCAAAATTACAGTTATGAAGTAGCAATGAAAATAATGTTATGGTTGGGGGTCACCACAACATGAGGAACTATATTAAGGGGTCGCAGCATTAGGAAGGTTGAGAAACACTGTTCTAGAAACATTCTCCCTTGATGTTTTGACTGCATCCATGGCAGGTATCCTCAGAGGTTGTGAGGTCAACAGACCTCACAACCTCTGAGGATGCCTGCCACAGATGCAGGTGAAACATCAGGGGAGAATGCTTCTAGAACATGGACATATAGCCTGAAAAACCTACAACAACCCAATGATCCCATCCATGAAAGCCTTCAACAATACTTTTCGGCTTTAACTGGACGTGAAACTAACTTTGGGAGGCTTCCGAGGTTTACAAAATGCCAACAAAAAGGACTGGGTTCTTAAGATTTTGGCACAGGCCTTGCCCACATGTCGGATATTGCCTCGTAGGTACAAATTTAACAAATTTGATACAATTACAACGACTAATGAAAAAATTGCACACCCCTAATAGGCACCCTATGAAGAGCTCAAATGAAGAGGGCAGGAGTTGGAGGCCTCAAGGCTGGTTCGCAGAGGCCTCCCATCCTCCCTCTTTGTGTTTCCAAGCACTGAGATCATATTCTGCCTGGCTCTCTTTCCTTCTTTTTTCCATGAGTGGATGGCCAGAGTTGACATATCTCTCCGCAAACACACGGTGCCTTGATTTCAGTATCCTGTGAGACCTGCTGCAACCAAACACGGCGGGGAAACGGTGTCAGGGATTGACTTCCTGCAGGACAGCTTCCAAAATGGAAACTCCTGTGTTGACAGATGGCTCTGCTCGAGTGATAAGCCCAGCTTCAGGCCCGGGGCCAAGACGGGGCTGTAACTCCTTCGTTAACAAAAATGATCCCGTATCAGATGGGGAGTCAAAGCCTATCCCTTCACAACCAGCATTCCATTAGCTTTAGCTGATGGTGTTTCACCATACAATGGCAATCATGCTTCTATGAATAGACTGCTGATGTTATTTGTGATGTATCGGCAAATAATGCCTGCAGATCCCAGTAGGGTGGCCTTTTGTAGCTGACAGGTGGTAAATTTGTCAGCGACGATTGTGTTTAAGTGCAGGCCAAGGTCTTTAGGCACTGCACCCAGTGGCACTGCGCCCTCGGTGGCGCAGTGGGTTAAACCCCTGTGCCGGCAGGACTGAAGACCAGCAGGTTGCAGGTTCGAATCCGGGGAGAGGCCGATGAGCTCCCTCTATCAGCTCCAGCTCCTCATGTGGGGACATGAGAGAAGCCTCCCACAAGGATGATAAAAACATCAATTCATCCGGGCATCACCTGGGCAACGTCCTTGCAGACGGCCAATTCTCTCACACCAGAAGCAACTTGCAGTTTCTCAAGTCGCTCCTGACACAACAAAAAAAAACCCAGTGTGCCGATCACCACTGGGACCCCCTTGACTGGCTTGTGCCAGAGTCTTTGCATTATTATTATTATTATTATTATTATTAACACAAAAGCACAGTATGTCACAACAAACTAGACCTATATGCTGGATTTCGTATCACAAAATCACAAGTCGAACACTTCCCAAGCATCTAGGACTGTGTGATGTATTTTCGAATGATGCGCGCAGATCCAAGTCAGGTGGCCTTTTGCAGTTGACAGATTGTGATTTTGTCAATGTTTATTGTTTCCAAATGCCGGCTGAGAACTTTTGGCATGGCACCCAGTGCGCCAATGACCACTGGGACCGCCTGTACTGGTTTATGCCAGAGCCTTTGCAGTTCAGTTTTGAGGTCTTGATAATGACTGAGTTTTTCCTGTTGTTTTTCCTCAATGCAACTGTCAATAATCCAGACTTTTTTCTTTTCCACAATCGTGATGTCTGGCCTATTTGTGTTCCAAAACTTTGTCAGTCTGGATTCAAAAGTCCCACAGTATTTTTGCATGTTCATTTTCCACGACCTTTGCAGGTTTGTGATCCCACCCATTCCTTACTGCTGGTAGGTGGTACTTTTGGCATAAGTTCCAGTGAATCATCTGGACCACAGTTGTGTCTCTGTTCTTGCAACAACTGAGGATATGGTCCATGGTTTCATCAACTTCCTTGCACAGTCTGCATTTTGGATCACCAGCTGATTTTTCAATCCTGGCCTTAATTGCATTGGTTCTGATGGCTTGCTCCTGGGCTGCAAGAATCAGGTCTTCTGTCTCCTTCTTCAGGATTCCATTTGTGAGCCATAACCAGGTCTTCTCCCTGTCAACCTTTCCTTCAATTTTGTCAAGGAACTGCCCATGTAAGGCTTTGTTGTGCCAGCTGTCAGCTCTGGTTTGGTGTGCAGTTTTCTTGTACTGGTTCTTTGTCTGCTGTGCTTTGAGAAGTTTCCGATTATTGACTTCAGTTAAAGCAGGTTCTTGGCTTTCCTTGACATATTCTGCCAGGGCATGTTTTTCTTCTTCGACTGCTTATTTGACTTGTAAAAGTCCTCTGCCACCAGACTTTCTAGGCAGATAGAGCCGGTCAACATCACTGTGAGGATGTAATGAATTATGAATGTTCATGAGTTTTCTTGTTTTTCTGTGCAAATTGTCCAGTTCTGCCTGCGTCTAGTTTATGATGCCAGCAGTATATCTTATGACAGATATGGCCCAGGTCTTTATGGCCTTGATGATATTGCCTCCATTGAGCTTGCTTTTGAGAATTTTTCTGACCCTTTGAATGTATTCTTTGCTGACCACAGTTTTAACATGTTCATGTTTGATGTTGTCCAGCTGTAGTATGCCCAGATATTTATAGGCCACTTTATCGCTTGGCCATTGGGCATATTTATTCCTTCGCTTTCAATGATTTCTCCCTTCTTCAGTGCCACTGTTGAACATTTGTCCAAACCAAATTCCATGTTGATATCCATGCTAAAGATTCGGACAGTGTTAGTCAGAGACTGGATTTCAGTTTCAGTTTTCCCATACAGCTTCAGGTCATCCATGTACAGCAGATGTGAAATTTTGTGAGATCTCTGAGATGTTTGATACAAGGTTTGTTTTTTGTAAGATTGTTGACAGAGGGATCATGGCAATGATGAAAAGCAGTGAGGACAATGAGTCTCGCTGGAAAATTCCTCTTCTGATGTTAACAAGTCCATAGTTTTCATTTCCAACAAACAGTTCAGTTTTCCATTTCTTCATCATATTTTCAATAAAAGTGCCAGTGTTTTTACAAATCCCGATGATGTCTAGACACTTGATGATCCAATTGTATGGGAGTGAGTCAAAGGCTTTTTTGTAGTCAATCCACATCAAGATTGGTTTTTCAGTTTTTGCAGTTCTCCAGAATCATTTTGCCAATTAATAACTGGTCTTTTGTGCCCCTGTTTTTCTGTTTGTTGCCTTTCTGTTCATCTGGCAAGATGTTATTTTCTTCAAGATAATCTTGAATTCTGTCAGCTATGGTGCCAGTCAATAGTTTAAACATAGTGGGCAGATATGTTATTGGCTTGTAGTTTCCTGGTACTGTTCCTTTTGCTGGATGCTTTTGTATCATATATGTTCTCGCAGTTGTTAACCATTCACTGATATTATTATTATTATTATTATTATTATTATTATTATTATTATTTCCTGCTTCGCTCTCAGGACTAGGACCCAAAGCAGTTCACAACCTTTGTGCTGTCGCATGCTGGGCCTGTGCATTAGACTGTAGACAGGACATAAATTCTGTGTGCCCAACGGGGCTGCCTCAGATTAAAGGCCCTTAGATTCCCCCAAACAGAGTCTTTAGATTGCTTAAAATAAATCCAACAAAGTTCTTTACTGGTTAAAACAAACAGGTACTTTAAAGCTTTCTTAACAGTCTATTGGCTCTTGCAATCTTGTTCACTGGGAACAGGCACTATCTTCATAACTATATAATAACTAATGGGGAAATCCTTAACTTCTAATCTGGGCAGTCTGTACTTGCCTCTGTTGGTGTGGAGCCCCTGCACCCGGTACCAACTGCGTCTGTCTTCCGCGAGCGACCCTTACCAAGCAGAGCTTTGTAGACTTCCAGGGGAAAAGAAGGAGTTCAGGTTGCTGTGATGGCTGGCTGAAGTCCCTCAGCAAAGGGCCTGTAAGGCTGTAAAATCCTCAGCCAAGCTGTGGGGCCTTTTCTCCCCAGCCAAGCTGTAGGCTGTATATCTCCCCGGCCAAGTCGTAGGGCTGTACATCCCTGGCCAAGCTGTAGGCTGTATATCTCCCCGGTCAAGCCATAGAAGACGAAGCTTTCTATAGAAGCTCTTGGTTTTATGTCCTATGCGAAAGGCTTCTCTGTGAGAACTGACTCAAAAAGGCTCCTATTCCCTCCAAAACTCAAAAAGGGGCGGGATCAGGGAACCTAACTATAATTGACAGGTGGCTTGCCCAATGATTGCAAACTATAACAGGAAGCCACCCTGCTGCAAAATCCCAAGCCTGGGATTGCAAACAAACATTTAATGCAAAGCAAACAGAACTGGAGCTCCTGGCATAGCTGCACCAGCACAACCTTAAAAAGGATACTATTTAAAATATTACAAAATATAAATATTAAAATATTTATAAAATCCCAAGAATGCCATAGCATTGAGCTGTGGCTGTTAAAGTGGTGCCAAACTGTATTCATTCTGCAGTGTAGATGCACTCCAAAATTTTAGTAGAGAGCAATTCAGCATCACTTCCTGCATTTTTGTGTTTTTAATTGGATTGGCCAACTATGTCCTTTGGCTATAATATGCTCTGTTATGTGATGGAGATGGCAATTTGCCTGCAAGGAAAACAACAAGAGGCCATTTTTAAACTCGACTGTCACTCAGCAGGATGGCGTTTTCCTGTGGATTTCCAAGACCTGGAGGGAAAAACAAATAGGTAACTGCTGTCCAAATGTGAATCATACAGTGACCAAAGATGACCATACTGCCGAGGCTGTAAACCACGTGATTTACTACATTCTTCCCCATGAGAAATCAGCCAAGGGCAAAATATGGAACTGGAAGTCTGGAAGGGAAGATTCACCTGATTTAGCCTGCAGAAGTCTGTAGGAACTGATATGCTAATTTGGAGAAGAGAAGATTGAGCAGAGACATATATATATATATATATATAGAGAGAGAGAGAGAGAGAGAGAGTCGTGTCAGGAGCAACTTGAGAAACTGCAAGTCGCTTCTGGTGTGAGAGAATTGGCTGTCTGCAAGGACGTGGTCCAGGGGACGCCCGGATGACATATGAACCATGTTTAAATATTTGGAAGGATGCCCCATTGAGGAGGGGACGAAGCTTGTTCTCTAATGCTAGAGACTAGGCATACTAGAGCAATGAAAAAGAGATTTCACCAAAACATTAGGAAGAACTTCCTGGTGGTTGGAACTGTTTAGTGGTGGAATATGCAGCTACCTGGGAGTCCTTCTCTGAAGGTTTCCCAACAGAGGCTAGATGACCATCTGTCTAGAGGGCTTTGATTGTGTCTTACTGCCTGGCAGGGGATTGGACTAGATGCCCCTTGGGTCTCTTCCAACTCTCTGACCCTTGTAAATCCCATTCATTCAGTGAATCTATTACAGTTGCGACTCATCGATATGATTCAAATCTCATCACAGAATGATAGAGTTTGAAGAGACCACATGGGCCATCTAGTCCAACCCCCTGCCATGCAGGAAAAACCCAATCAAAGCTCCCCCAACTGATGGCCATCCAGCCTCTGTTTAAATGCTTGCAAGTAAGGAACTTTCACCAGACTCTGAGGCAGAGAGTTCCACTGCTGAACAGCTCTAGTCAGGAAGTTTTTCCTAGTGTTCAATGGAATCTCCTTTCCTGCAGTTTGAACCCATGGCTCCATTGAGTCTTGGTCTCCAGGGCAGCAGAAGGAAAGCCCCCTCCCTGCTTCTTGTAACACCCTTTCACATATTTATCCGTGGTTCTCATGTCTCCTTCTCCCAACCCTCTAATCTGCAGGCTATATAGACCCAGTTCTTTAAGATGATACTCATAGGGATTATTTATGGTCTCCAGACCTTTGATTCTTTTAGTTTCCCTCTTCCTCTGGACACTTTCTACCATCTTAGAGTCAATATCTCTTTTAAACTGTGGGGCCCAGAATTGGACACAGTGTGATTCCAGTGAAAGAGGCCTGACCAAAGCCAAATAGAGAGGCAGCAGGACTTCCCTTGATCTGGACACTAGACTCCTTCAGATGCAGCCCAAAATCCCATTGGTTTCTTCAGCCACTGCATAACACGAGGAAGGTCCACGGTGCTTGAATGATGGACCTTCCTTCTCTCCCTCCTTTCCCTTCTTTCCTCCTTCCTTCCTTCCTTTCCTTTCCTTTTCTTCCTTCTCCTTCCTTTCCTTCTTTCCCTCCTTCCCTTCCTTCCTGTCCCTCCTTCCTTCTTCCTTTCCTTCTTTTCCTTCCTCCCTCCCTCCCTTTCCTCCTTCTTTCCTTTTCTTCATTTCCTTCCCCTTCATTTCCTTCCCTCCCTCCTTTCTTCATTCCCCTCCTTTCTTTCCCTCCTTCCTTCCTCCTACCTTCCTTCTCCTTCCTCTCTCCCTCCCTTCCTGTCCCTCCTTCTTTTCCCCCTTCCTTTCCTTCTTTCCCTCCCTCCCTTCCTTTTTCCTTCCTTCCTGTCCCTCCTTCCTTCTTCCTTTCCTTCTTTTCCTTCCTCCCTCCCTTTCCTCCTCCTTTCCTTTTCTTCATTTCCTTCCCCTTCATTTCCTTCCCTCCCTTTCTTCACCCCCCTCCTTTCTTTCCCTCCTTCCCTTCCTTCCTGTCCCTCCTTCCTTCTTCCTTTCCTTCTTTTCCTTCCTCCCTCCCCCCCTTTCCTCCTTCTTTCCCTTTCTTCATTTCCTCCCCCTTCATTTCCTTCCCTCCCTCCTTTCTTTATCCCCCTCCTTTCTTTCCCTCCTTCCTTCCTCCTTCCTTCTCCTTCCTCTCTCCCTCCCTTCCTGTCCCTCCTTCTTTTTTCCCTTCCTTTCCTTCTTTCCCTCCCTTCCTTTTTCCTTCCTTCCTGTCCCTCCTTCCTTCCTCCCTCCCTTCCTGTCCCTCCTTCTTTCTTTTCCTTCCTTCCTGTCCCTCCTTCCTTGCTTCCTTCTTCCTTTTCTTCTTTCTATGATATAACTAAAATATTAAATGGAAGGGACAGTCAAGAAGTAACGAGAGAAGGAGGGAAAAAGGGAAGGAAGGAAGGAGAGAAGCAGGGAGGGAAAGAAGGAAAGAAAGAAAGACAGAAAAGCAAGGAAGGGGAGAAGGAAATAAAAAAGTGAAAGGAAAAAGAGAGGGAGGGAAGGAGAGAAGGAACAAAAGATAGGGAAGGAAGGAAGGAAGTAACTAAAGAGCAAAGAAAGGGAGGAAAGAAACAGGTAGAGATGGAAGAAAGATGAGAGACAGGGAAAGAAAAAGAGGAAAGGAAGGAAAGAGGGAAGGAAGGAGAGAAAGAGGGAGGGAAGGTTGGCCACAGCAATGCGTGGCGAGTACAGCTAGTAATAATAATAATAATCTTTATTTATACTCCATCACCATCTCCCCGATGGGGACTCAGAGCGGCTTACATGGAGCCAAGCCCAAACAACATATTACATCAAGATAAAACCAAAACATAAACAACAAGCAACATCATCAAAATTACATTAAAAAAATTCAATAACAAAATAGCATTACAATAAACAAAAAACATAGTCATAGTTATACACTTCACAACAACCCTATGAGGTCAGTTTGGCCAAGAGTGAATCTCACACAATACCCGTTCTGTTATTCAAGAGTTTTCCAGCCAACTCTCCAGTAGCTGAACACTGAAATTCTGGTGAATCGAGCCAGACAGACCATAGCATGACATACAACCTAGAAGCCGACCGCAAAACATGGAGGCGTCCATGTCTCCCACCGTGGTTTGGTGCTTCAGCTTCATCATTGTGAGCACAAATGGGCACAAATCACAGCTTTCCCGATTCCGGTTGGCCTTCCTTCCCACTCTTTCCCCAGATGAGATGGTTCAGTATATTTTCCCTCTTTCACACAAATTATCCTTGAGTATGTGTGAGCCAGAGAGCCCCAAACCACAGCCGTGGAATCCGTCCACCAACCCTGGGGTTGGAGGGAGGCCAAGAAGGATAGAAATGTAGAGCAAAAGGCCCAATCGAGGAGGATGTGGGCAAAAATTTTAAGACGTCCCAAAAATATGACTCGAGCAAAGTTCTCTTGTGCCATTGCTTGCTTGCTGGGAAAAAGCAGTGAATTATACCACACAGTTGAAATTGTCATTGTTTAGAGTTTGGGGTCAACCAGTGCTCGCTGAGTTGAAAGAACTCCCAAGGAGTGCATTTACATTGTAGAATTAATGCAGTTTACACCCACTTTGGAGCCCCCGGTGGCGCAGTGGGTTAAAGCACTGAGCTGCTGAGCTTGTTGATCGAAAGGTCGCAGGTTCGATTCCGGGGAGCGGCGTGAGCTTCCGCTGTCAGCCCTAGCTTCTGCCAACCTAGCAGTTCAAAAACATGCAAATGTGAGTAGATCAATAGGTACCGCTCCGGCAGGAAGGTAACGGAGCTCCGTGCAGTCATGCCGGCCACATGACCTTGGAGGTGTCTATGGACAACGCTGGCTCTTCGGCTTAGAAATGGAGATGAGCACCACACCCCAGAGTCAGACATGACTGGACTTAATGTCAGGGGACTTCCTTTACCTTTACCTTTTTACACCCACTTTAACTGCCATGGCTCAATGCTATGGGATCCTGGGAGTTGTAGTTCACTCTTTTCCAGAGAAGGATAAAGAGATTGTAAAACTACACCGCCCATGGTTCCATAGCATTGAACTATGGCAGTTAAAGTGGGGCCAAACTGTAGGCATGTGCAATCCACTAAAAATGGGGGTGCTGATGCTTTGTTTCTAACATATTTCTAATGTTTTGGAGGTGAAAATTTCAGAACTCTAACAAGACTATGAAATGTTGTAATTACTTTGTTAATGGCAATTGCACATATTTTATTTATCGTGTCATCAGCAACCATTGTTTTACAATTCTAACAGAGCAAAACAAACACAGAGATTAAAATGAAAAAGAAAAAAAAAAGAAAAAAAACCACACAGATTTTGTAAATTTGGTATTTGGTTAAATGTCCTTTGACCAGTATCTGGCCACTTGGAGTGCCTCTGGGGTTGCCGCAAGAAGGTCCTCCATCGTGCATGTGGCAGGGCTCAGGGTGCATTGCAGCAGGTGGTCAGTGGTTTGTTCTTCTCCGCACTCGCATGCTGAGGATTCCACCCTGTAGCCCCATTTCTTAAGATTGGCTCTGCATCTCGTGGTGCCAGAGCGCAATCTGTTCAGCGCCTTCCAAGTCGCCCAGTCTTCTGAGTGCCCAGGGGGGAGTCTCTCATCTGGTATCACCCATGAATTGAGGTGCTGGGTTTGGGCCTGCCACTTTTGGACTCTCGCTTGCTGGGGTGTTCCAGCAAGTGTCTCTGTAGTTCTAAGAAAGCTATGTCTTGATTTAAGTCGTTGACGTGCTGGCTGATACCCAAACAGGGGATGAGCTGGAGATGTCTCTGCCTTGGTCCTTTCACTATTGGCTGCTACTTCCCGGCGGATGTCAGGTGGTGCAATACCGGCTAAGCAGTGTAATTTCTCCAGTGGTGTGGGTCGCAGACACCCCGTGATAATGCGGCATGTCTCATTAAGAGCCACATCCACTGTTTTAGTGTGATGAGATGTGTTCCACACTGGGCATGCATACTCAGCAGCAGAGTAGCATAGCGCAAGGGCAGATGTCTTCACTGTGTCTGGTTGTGATCCCCAGGTTGTGCCAGTCAGCTTTCGTATGATGTTGTTTCTAGCGCCCACTTATTGCACATATGCAATAAGGAAAACATCACTGTCAGTAGGGAAATTTCAGGGGCTCCTATCTCCCTCATTTTTAAAGCTATTGGGGTGAAACTTGCTACAATGGTAGAACACATTTACCACTCTTTGCCCATTAAGTTTCATAATGTTTCACTTAACTATGGATTTTTGATGAATTTTCAATTTATTTATAAACAATATTTTTTTAAAAACTACAAGAGCTATTTCCTTGAATTTTCTATACAATGCACAAGGTAACCAGGGAATCAATCCCCAGAAGCTTCAGAAAGATTCACATATCTACAGACTTGAGGGGATTTTTAAAAGTTTAGACCAAAACAATTTATCCCCCAGAAAGCAATCACAGCAATTCCCTTGAATGTCCATCTGTCTTTATGACACACAACCACAAAACTTCAACTTTACAGATTTATACTATTACATACTAACTTTGTTCCTCCTTGCAGATTTGATAATTTCATGTATTAGTTACTCTAACCAGCTGGCTGGTTGCTCCCCAGTTCCTTCCCTATGGTGATGGTCCAAAGTAAAAAATAATGATTTTGAAAGCATATTATTATTATTATTATTATTATTATTATTATTATTATTTACAGCATTTATATTCTGTCCTTCTCACCCCGCAGGGGACTCAGGGCAGATTACAGTGTACACATATATGGCAAACATTCAATGCCAATTTTTGACATACAAACATATACAGACATACACAGAGGCTATTTAATTTTTTCTGGCCGCCAGGGGAGCTGTCGCTTTCATCGTCCATCTGCAACGCTGATGAAGCACTTCCACATTCCCCGCATGCTTTTTTGCTGGAGTGCTTTGCTGGAGTCTTTTTTATGGCCTCATAAATTAGTTAATTTAGCCTCCCCACACTTTAAGGTGGTACCTTATTTTCCTACTTGACAGATGCAACTGTCTTTCGGGTTGCAAAGGTCGACAACAGGCTATACAATTGGTTGGAAACCCACTCCAACCCGGGCTGGCTTCGAACTCATGACCTATTGGTCAGAGTGATCTTAATGCAGCTCACACTCAGCCAGCTGCGCCACAATTCCGGTACTTTGCCAAAGCCCCTTAATGCTTACTTTGCAGATTCAATAATGTTAAGTATTATTATTATTACTGAACTAACTCTAAATAGCAGCCAGCTATCATTTCAGTCCTTCAGCCCTCATTTGGGTCCTGAGAAGAATTGCATTCTGGGAAATGTTGTTTACTTCAGGGCCTTTTGCATTACCTCTCATTGGGGGCCTTGCTTTCCAAAACTACATATTAATAATAATAATAATAATAATAATAATAATCTTTATTTATACTCTGCCACCATCTGTGGACAGCAAGTTAAACATGATCCAACAATGTGATGTGGCAGCAAAAAAAGCCAATGGGATTTTGGCCTGCATCAATAGGAGCATAGTGTCTAGATCTAGGGAAGTAATGCTACCCCTCTATTCCGCTTTGGTTAGACCACACCTGGAATATTGTGTCCAATTCTGGGCACCACAATTGAAGAGAGAGATTGACAGGCTGGAATGTGTCCAGAGGAGGGCGACTAAAATGATCAAGGGTCTGGAGAACAAGCCCTATGAGGAGCGGCTTAAGGAGCTGGGCATGTTTAGCCTGAAGAAGAGAAGGCTGAGAGGGGATATGATAGCCATGTATAAAATATGTGAGAGGAAGCCACAGGGAGGAGGGAGCAAGCTTGTTTACTGCTTCCATGGAGATTAGGACAAGGAACAATGGCTTCAAACTACAAGAGAGGAGATTCCATCTGAATATGAGGAAGAACTTCCTGACTGTGAGAGCCGTTCAGCAGTGGAACTCTCTGCCCCGGAGTGTGGTGGAGGCTCCTTCTTTGGAAGCTTTTAAACAGAGGCTGGATGGCCATCTGTCAGGGGTGATTTGAATGCAATATTCCTGCTTCTTGGCGGGGAGTTGGACTGGATGGCCCATGAGGTCTCTTCCAACTCTTTGATTCTAGGATTCTATACTCTCAAAGATACAATACAACACAACAAAATACAGAATGCAGACAACAAAAATTACATCAGAATAAAATACATACAGTAGCAAAATAAAATAAATAAAGTACATTAACACAATATAAAATCGAACAGAATGGGCAGGCCAAATGGACGAGGTAAAATGATAAAACCCTGGAATAGAAAATATGTAATTGAGGGGAGATCAAAAAGGATAAACAGTGGGGTAAGTCTTTCAGTTTAGGATGGAGGAAAGTGCATCATAGGGGCAACACTATAGATGGAGCAAACAGAATTGGAATAAATGGTCATTCTCCAAAGGCACATCGGAAGAGCCAAGTTTTCAGGTTTTTCTTGAAGGCTGCTAAGGTCAGGGCCTGCCTAATCTCACCAGGTAGTGAGTTCCAAAGTCAGGGAGCCACAGCAGAGAAGGCTTTCTCCCTCTTTCCCACAAGTCTTGCCTGGATAATGGAAGAGGCAAAAGGAGGGACATTTAAGATGGCTGTGTTCTTAATCTTCATTAAGTTTAGTCATGCCCACAGCATTTTCCTTATGGTGACGATGGGACAAAACTCCAAGGTAAAATAATTGGTTTTTAAGCACTTTATGTTCTCTTGGCTTTACCACAGCTGCTTACAAGGGAATCAAAATTTAAGAATAGAAGCAAGGAAAACGTTCAATTTCTTAATGTTTGGCATGCACGGCATATGCGCATCGGAATACATGTTATAAGGAGCTGGGCATGTTTAGCCTGAAGAAGAGAAGGCTGAGAGGAGATATGATAGCCATGAATACATATGTGGGAGGAAGCCACAGGGAGGAGGGAGCAACCTTGTTTTCTGCTTCCCTGGAGACTAGGACGCGGAACAATGAATTCAAACTACAAGAAAGGAGATTCCATCTGAACATGAGGAAGAACTTCCTAACTGTGAGAGCCGTTCAGCAGTGGAACTCTCTGCCCCGGAGTGTGGTGGAGGCTCCTTCTTTGGAGGCTTTTAAACAGAGGTTGGATGGCCATCTGCCAGGGGTGATTTGAATGCAATATTCCTGCTTCTTGGCAGGGGGTTGGACTGGATGGCCCATGAGGTCTCTTCCAACTCTTTGATTCTATGATTCATAACTCTGAAACATCCAAAGAACATCTGACTTACGACAATTTCCAATGCAAATGCACATGCCTACCAAACTGCATTAATTCTGCAGTGTAGATACACCCAAAGACTGCACGGGGCAGCACTTGAAATGGCGTAATTCCCTATATCACCTCCAACAGATGTGATTTCTTGCTGGGTTGATCAACTGTCAAATAAATCCAGTTTGACGCCACTTCCATGGCTCAGTGCTATGGAAATGTGGAAGTTATAATTTCAAAGCATCTTTAGCTGTCTCCTGAAAAGAGTGCCTCTCCAAATTACAACACCTAGAATTCTACAGCAGTGAGTAATTGCAGTTAATGTGGTGTCAAACTGTGTTAATTCTGCCATATAGATACATCCATTGTGGTGGATAAAGACGTCAAAAAGCTTTCCTTGGATTCAGGAAGAAAAGAGAAAGTGGCTTCCCTCTCAACAGTACAGAAGTTCAACCTTGTTTGTTTTCATTTTTATACTATTGGAAAAGCACTGCCCTCCGCTGCTCTGGATTGGACTGAAAAGGTTTGTTTTGCTTTTTAAAGAGAGAGAGAGAGAGGAAATGGAGATTTGGCAAAAGAAAGGCCACCCCCCCCCCTCCCTCTCTCTCTCTATATATGAAAAATCATTGTAATTGTTGTGGAGACAGAAAGCAAAACAAACCGTACTTAAGTGCATTGTAAGAAAACCCCGACAATTAGAGGGAATGGTCCTTAGCAGACGAAAACGCTGGAGGAAGACCAATCAATCACTTGTAATTTTCTGCTTTTTTTTTTCTTTCAGTTGTTTTTTTTTTGTTTTTTGTTTTTTGTTTTTGTTTTTTGGGATTTTTTTGGAATGTCAAAACTACTATTTCTCTTTGGAGTGAGAGCACTGCTTTAAAGGAAAGAGACAAAAAAGAGAAGCAGGGCAAGGACCAGAGAGGAAGTTGTAGTTTCTCCTAATGTTCAGTCGAAAGCTATCCTCCTGTAACTAAGCTATTAGACCTGATGTGCATCTACACCAGGTATGGGCAAACTTCAGCCCTCCAGGTCTTCTGTACTTCAGCTCCCACAACTCGTGACCTCAGGCCCTTTCTTTTTCCCTCAATGGCTGAGGGAGAAAAGGAAGGGGCCTGAGGCCAGGAGTTGTGGGAGTTGAAGTCCAGAAGACCCGGAAGGCCAAAGTTTGCACATGCCTGATCTACACCGTAGAATGAATGCTGTATGACCCTACTACCAAGACTCGATATCATGGAAAATCAGAATGTATAGTTTGGTGAGAAACCAGCACTCTTTGGCAGAGAACATTAATGGCCTTGACAAGGTATGTATATTTTCGCCAAACGTATTTTATGTTGGTCATGGGAGTCTTGTATGCCAAGTTTAGTTCAATTCAATTGTTGGTGAAGTTCAGAATACTCTTTGATGGCAGGTGAACTATACATCCAAGCAATTGCAACTCCCAAATGTCAGGGTCTATTTTCCCCAAACTCTACCAGTGTTCAAATTTGGGCATATTGAGTATTTGTGCCACGCTTGGTCCAGATCCATAGTTGTTTGGGTTCACAATGCTCTCCAGATGTAGGTGAACTACATCTCCCCTAAATCACTGTCAATTGACATGGGAGTTCTGTGTGGAGGTCTCAGTGGTCTGTGGAAGTCAGAGCTGAATCGGTTGAAGGTA
The DNA here is from genome assembly GCF_037176765.1 of Anolis sagrei. NCBI lineage: Eukaryota > Metazoa > Chordata > Lepidosauria > Squamata > Anolidae > Anolis > Anolis sagrei. The sequence goes on from NC_090028.1 coordinate 23,957,518, forward strand.
CTGCAAATCCCACAATCTGTTTTCCATACTCCCCCAAACATATTTTTTCTGATTAATCACAATGCTTTAATTATGTTGAATTTGTAACAATGAAAACACATCCTGCATATCATATATTTACATTACGATTCGTAACAGTAGCAAAATGGATGGTGAGGCGCCACGCCCGTCATCATTGGTAAAGAGTCTGGGAGTCCTTTTGGACCCTCTGCTGACGATGGAGGCCCAGGTCTCCGCCGTTAGCAGAACCGCTTGTTTTCATCTGCGGCAGGCTAGACGGCTGGCCCCCACTTGTCCAGGAACGACCTAGCTATGGTGATCCAGGCTACGGTCATCTCAAGACTGGACTACTGTAATGCCCTCTACATTGGCCTTCCTCTGTCGGTGATCCGGAAGCTCAAGTTGGTACAAAATGCAGCTGCTCGGCTTCTTGCGGGAATTCCGATGAGATGCCACATAACACCAGTCTTACTACAGCTGCATTAATTACCAATTGAGCACTGGATCACTTTTAAAGTGATGATACTCACCTTTAAGGCCTTGCATGGTCTGGGGCCGATGTACCTGAGGGACCGCCTCACCCCCTACCAACCCCAGAGATCCCTCCATTCTGAGGACCAAGATCTATTGGAAATTCCCGTGTCAAGACCTTGCGTCTAACAGCAACCAGACGCAGAGCCTTTACAGCAGTGGCACCATCACTCTGGAATACTCTGCCACCTGAAGTCCATGCTTTGCAGGACTTATCAGCTTTCCGCAGGGCGTGTAAGACATATCTGTTTCGACAGGCCTTTGATTTTTGATATTGGTGTTTTTAAATTGTTTTAAATTGTGTTAGATTTTAGCCATTCTTGTAAACCGCTCCGAGCCCCAGGGGAGTGGCGCCACATAAGTTTGAATAATAAATAAATAAATAAATAAAATTACAGTTATAAAGGAGCAACAAAAATAATTTTATGGTTGGGGGTCACCACAACACGAGAAAGCATATTTAGGGGTCACGGTGTTAGAAAGGTTGAGAACCACTGGTCTAGAGCAGGGGTCCTCAAACTTTTTAAACAGAGGGCCACGTCACTATCCCTCAAACTGTTGGAGGGCCAGATTATAATTTGGAAAAAACATGAATGAATTCCTATGCACACTGCACATATCTATTTGTAGTGTAAAAACACTTTAAAACAATATAATAATTAAAACGAAGAACAGTTTTAACAAATATAAACTTATTAATATTTCAATGGGAAGTGTGGGCCTGCTTTCGACTGATGAGATAGAATTGTTGTTGTTGTGTGCTTTCAAGTTGTTTCAGACTTAGGTTGACCCTGAACGAGGGCCGGGTAAATGACCTTGGAGGGCCGTATCCGGGCCCCGGGCCTTAGTTTGAGGACCCCTGGTCTAGAGTATTTATGTACAAGTCTAGAATGCTTGTGTATAAACTTAGAGTATTTGTGTACAAGGCTGGAGTGCTTGTGTATAAGTATAGAGCATTCATGTACAAGTCTAGAGTGCTCATGTATAAGTCCATAAATTTTAGTCACAAAATCAACACAAAAAGCCTGGGTTGACCTATCCACAGATCCGGATGAGTGCTGTATCTTAACTATTATCAACAAAGGAACCCTTTCCTTCTCTGAGTAGAGTGACAAAGAGTGAGAGCTTAATCCATTCAAGGAGAACCTTTAAAAATCACCAGCTCCATCTATTCTCTCCACCATGGCATGGCTCCTGGCCTCTTTGAAAGCCCAAGTGGAATAATGTTGGCAACAGAAAGAGGTAGCTAGCCTTCTGGTTGGGTCAGCATTGGTGTTTTCCCCACAACCATCAACTTATCCATGGCTCATATCAATACCCATAATTTTGGCCCCAAAAGGACCGCTCATCTTATACGTGTGGTCAACTTATGCATTAGATATATGGTACTTGCCTTGATTTGGGAAGAAATGCAGGATATGTTCCATGCCCCCTGCTTGGACCACGATCCACTTGTGTTTCCAGTAATGAGGTTCATGATGGAGAAGATTGGGCAGGGCTAGCAAATGAAAGGGATAAATGGCCGCTCCTTTCAAGGAAGAGAGTTTGAGTGAAAACAGGCTGGCATTGGAACGAGGAAAGGGAACCAAATCCAGGAGAAAAGACTCTCCTCGAAATCCAGAGTTAATTAACCGCTTTCCTTACAGGAGCCAAATGATATCACATATGTTTCCCATCCAGGCCTGCACTGAGTTATCATGAATACGTTTGATTCTTTTTAATTATAATACAGGAAAGCCCTGTTTTAACTCCCCCGTAAGACCATGCCTAGTAAGTAGGCACCAAATGGTATCAAATGCAAGCGTCGCCTTTCAGAAACAAGGTGGTCAAAAGTTCTGAGGGGAAGAAGGGATTTTGGAAGTATGCCTTAAGTCAACACCACCGAGAGCAAAGGGATAGTAACGTTTCTCCACTTGGCTTTGATCAGCGTTTCAGCCAAAATGAAGCCCTCGGTTCAGCGTGTCTTACAGAAAGAGACTATGAAAGCCTTTGTCTCCTATCGCGAGCATCTCCTGAGGAAATCAGAGGGACGGTGAAACGGCATCCCTCCTCCACTTTCATGGCTGGCTTTTAAGAAGAGCTCCCATATTCATGTGGTTTCATAATGATGCTTGAAAAGAAAGTCGGCTGGCTGGGCAACGGAGGGAGAGAAAGGCATGCCAAGGCCTATAAGTCGATTTGTATGAACTGCGGAACGGTTGGGAAAGTGATATGGAGGCCCAGATTGTTTTAATGAAGACGGACACACATATATATACACACACACTGGGTCACAAAGTCCAGCCTTTTGAAAAAAAACAAGACTTTAGTTTCTATAGATATGCGAATTCCCTTGGATGCTGAGACCTTCAGGATGCAGATGGAAGACCCTCTACAAAATATGCACATTGGGTGTTCTCTTTACCCTAACCCTGATACTAACCCTAATGCTAACACTAACTCCAACTCTAATCCTAATGCTAACACCATAGAATCATACAATCATATGATTCTATGATTCTATGGTGTTGGAATCATAGAGATTCTAATAGAAGAGATCTTGTGGGCCATCCAGTCCAACCCCATTGTGCCAAGAAGCAGGAAAATCACATTCAAAGCACCCCCAGCAAATGGCCATCCAGCCTCTGCTTTAAAGCCTCCAAAAGAGGAGCCTCTACTACACTCTGTGGCAGAGAGTTTCACTGCTGAACAGCTCTTCTCACAGTTAGGAAGTTCTTGCTAATGTTCAGATGGAATCTCCTTTCCTGTAATTTGAAGCCATTGTTCCACGTTCTAGTCTCCAGAGAAGCAGAAAACAAGCCTGCTCCCTCCGCCCTATCACTTCCCCTCTATCAGCTCCAGCTCTTCATGCGGGGACATGAGAGAAGCCTCCCACAAGGATGATAAAAACATCAAATCATTCAGGCGTCCCCTGGGCAACGTCCTTGCAGACAGCCGTTTCTCTCACACCAGAAGCGACTTGCAGTTTCTCAAGTTGCTCCTGACACAACAAAAAAAAATCATCATTATGCCAACACTAGCTTCAACTCTAATCCTAATGCTAACACTAACTCTAAACCTCATTCTAACCCTAATACTAACTAACCCCAACTCTAACCCTAATGCTAATTCCATGTGCATCTACGCTGTACAATGAATGCAGTTTGACACCACTTTAACTGCCATAATTCAATGCTAAGGAATCCTGGGAGCTGTAGTTTTACAAGGGCTTGATCCTTCTCTGCCGAATAATGTCTTAGTGTCTTAAAACTCAGAATCCCATAGCACTGAGCCACAGCACTTAAAGCAGTGTTAAACTGCATTCATTCTACAGTGGGGACCCCAAACCCATTTAAACTACGCAATCTTTTGACCTGAGATGAGATGATCTTTCAGGATTAGGGCATAATTCTTTGCTAGTTTCCCTCTTGAAATAATTTAACCCATATGAACACATCTGGAATATTGTGTCCAATTCTGGGCACCACAATTCAAGAGAGATATTGACAAGCTGGAATGTGTCCAGAGGAGGGCGACTAAAATGATCAAGGGTCTGGAGAACAAGCCCTATGAGGAGCGGCTTAGGGAACTGGGCATGTTTAGCCTGAAGAAGAGAAGGCTGAGAGGAGATATGATAGCCATGTATAAATATGTGAGAGGAAGCCACAGGGAGGAGGGAGCAAGCTTGTTCTCTGCTTCCTTGGAGACTAGGACGCGGAACAATGGCTTCAAACTACAAGAGAGGAGATTCCATCTGAACATTAGGAAGAACTTCCTGACTGTGAGAGCCGTTCAGCAGTGGAACTCTCTGCCCCGGAGTGTGGTGGAGGCTCCTTCTTTGGAAGCTTTTAAGCAGAGGCTGGATGGCCATTTGTCAGGGGTGATTTGAATGCAATATTCCTGCTTCTTGGCAGGGGGTTGGACTGGATGGCCCATGAGGTCTCTTCCAACTCTTTGATTCTATGATTCTATGATTCTATGATTCTATGATTTTCTTCTTGCTTCGAAAAAGTCTTTGAATAGCATTTGCATATTGAGGGATTTTCTACACAAAATTCGCAATGCAGCATTTTTGCACCGAAAACAGCATTTTCTGCTTAGGGAAGAGTCTGCACATTTGGAATCTGCATGGAAAGATTAATTCTTGGATTGAAAATGCTATGTTCTCTGTATTTTTGTATGTTTTTATTGTCCTCTGTAGACAATGTTGCTTTTTTGTCTTTTAACAGCATGCAAATTTTGCATAAACGAAGTTCCAAATTGTTAATCTTCACTTGAGAAACATGCGGGGTTTTTTTACCATTTCCTCAATATTTTTGAATATTTATACTTAATTAATCTTATTTGCTCACATTCCGCAAGTCACAGAAGAGTCAGCAAATTCCATGCAAATGCATCTCTAACCAAAAATCCCGCAGCCTCATATTTCCATCTCAGCACTGCTTTAGGTTGCCTCTAATCACAAACAGCAGGCAATATATGACGGCCCAGTTGATGCATTGATAGGGGAACATTACCAGTCCAAACTGGAGTTTGGAATATCATTATTTTGCAGTTCATGCCCCCCACTTCCCTCTCCTTCCTTCGCCACAAATGAAAACCTCGGTCAATTCTTGACTGCCGTTTCGAGTATTTCAAAGAGACACCACAATGCCAGCCACTGCTTTTACACGGACTAGGATTGTCCGATCTCAGGGCCTAACCGGTTTGCATGGATCATTGCCAAGTCCAGAGAGGTTTCATTCCTCCCTTAAAAATAAAGGTATTAAAATATGCACATGGAGTTTATGAGGCTGGCCCGGTGGGAGAAATAGATGTAAGGAACACCAGTTGGGCAAGATGTTTTTCATGGCAGGGTTTGGAGACCTTGTCAAGTCTTATACCACGGTGAAATGTATCCATTGCCTTCAGTCTCAAAACCTGTTGGAACTTTGCTTTTTCTGGATACATTCAAGATCCATATTGCCTCTTGACCTGAGAACCCAAATCCAGCCCATTAACAGCATAGTATTCTGGAGACTCATCGTCAACGATCCCCTGTGTCTGAGTATGACTGCCTTCCAAGTGTAGGTGACTATTCTTGACCTTCCATGGTGAGGACATTGGTTTCCAGATGGAAGGCAGTCCTGGTCGGGGTTGGCTTGATGTGTCTTCTTCCTCTTGACATTTTTCTCCCTTCTGCCCTCTTCGTGCCACTTTGTATTCCACAGCACTACTAGTCACAGCTGACCTCGGGCTAGAGTGCTAGAGGGCCAGGGCTTCCCAGTTGTCTCTTGGTGTCTATGCCACAGTTTTTAAGGCTGGCTTTAAAGCCATCTTTAAATCTCTTTTCCTATCCAGCAACATTCCATTTTCCATTCTTGAGTTGAGAGGGTAGTAACTGCTTTGGGAGACAGTGATCAGGCATTTGGACAACATGGTCAGTCAAATAAAGTTGATGGTGGAGGATCATCGCTTCAGCCCTGGTGGTCTTTGCTTCTTCCAGATGCTGACATTTGTCTGCCTGTCTTCTTCCCAAGAGATTTGCAAGATTTTCTTTTGGAGGAAACACTGATGGAATTGTTCCAGGAGTTGAGATGCGGTCTGTAGACAGTCAATGTTCTACATCCCGCTTCGGAGTTTAAGATCTTCTGGGGAGGCCCTGCTCTCGGCCCCACCTCTATCACAAGTGAGATTGGTGGGGACGAGGAGCAGGGCCTTCTCAGTGGTGGCCCCTCGCCTGTGGAATTCACCTCCCGGGGAAATCAGATCATCCCTCCTCTCTTTCAGAAGAAAACTAAAAACATGGATATGGGACCAGGCCTTTGGGTAATCTGGCAGATAGACAAAGGACAATGACGACTAGAATTTATAGGATTTGACAATGTGGAATGAACTTATGGATTCTGAGCTGGCGAACGTTGAACATTAGATTGGTTTTATTGATTGTGATATATATCTTGCTTGTTTTAATTGTTTGTCATTGCTATTGATACATGTTTTATCTTATTGTTTGTTGTTGACATCGAATTGTGCCTTTTGTAAGCCGCCCTGAGTCCCCCCTTGGGGGTTGAGAAGGGCGGGGTAGAAATGCATGAAATAAATAAATAGATAATGTTTCGCAGGCATAGAACAGGACTGGGAGGACAATAGCTTTATAAACAAGCACCTTGGTCTCCCTTCAGATGTTCCAATCCTCAAACACTCTCTTCATTCAGGAAAATGCTGCACTCGCAAAGCTCAGGTGGTGTTGTATTTCAGTGTCAATGTTGACTTTTGTGGAGCAATGGCTGCCAAGCTGGCAGAAAGGGTCAACATTTTCTGGCATTACACCATTAAGCTGTATTTCTGGCATTGGAGAGGGATTGGCTGGTGACTGCTGGAAGAGCACTTTGGTTTTCTCAATGTTCAATGAGAGGCCGAGCTTCTCATATGCTTCTATAAAGGTGTTTAGAGTGGCTTGTAGGTCTTCCTCTGAATGTGCACAGACTATGTTATCATCAGCATATTGGAGTTCTATACCAGATGTTGTGACCTTGGTTTTGGCTTTCAGCCTGCTGAGGTTAAATAGCTTGCTGTAGCGAATTTGTTGAGCTATGTTAAATTTTTGAGGTATAGCTCTACATTGCAATGTAGCAGAATTGGCAGAAATAGGGTAGCAACAGTAGAGGCAAGATTAAGTCGCATACGTGCAGCCGATAGGTCGTATGCAGATGAGTGTAGGCCAGAATTTGAAAGGGCCACTGAGCCAGAATGGCAGTTGGGGGGAAGAGAGCTGAACAGGGGCGGGGTTACGTTTAAAAATAGCCAGTTAGAGAGTCAAAAAGTTTCAGTGAGGGATTCCCGTTTGTGAAGGACAGTTAGGAACTTCTGTGAGAGAAAAACAGTTAGGAAAATGGAGCTTGAGTTTTAAGGAAAATAAAGAAGTGCCAGTGCAGAATATAGTTCTGTCAAGAATGTATGAAAAAGTAACATATTTGTTGATGTGAAACATTTAAAGTTTGATAAGAAAAGTTAACTAAGTGAATGGTAATGAATGTAAGACTCAAGACTGTAACAGAACACACAAATGTAACCATAAGCGTTGGAGCCAGAAGCTATAAATAAACTTTGTTACTTTGTTTACTACAAGAGTGTCTCAAGCCTGTAATACAAAAGCCTCAAGGAAAAAGCTCACAGGAAAGCCCCAGCCAGTTTAAAAGGGGGAAAACACATCAATACAAGGCAGTAAAAAGATTTAAAAGTAAATATTTTTCCCTCCACATCATCACACATAAAAAGACACCTGAAGAAAGGACCGAAGTAGTGAAAGGTCGCCTCACTTGCCATCTGTTCAGCAGATGATTTCGACACCTAGAGACTAGGGGTGCATCTACATCAGGCAGGGGCCACCTTTGGTCCCCCCAGGTGTTTTGGACTTCAACTCCCACCATTCCTAGCATCCAGTAGGCTGTTAGGAATTGTGGAAGCTGAAGTCCAAAACACCTGGAATGCCCATGCCTGATCGACATTGTAGAATACATTGAGACCACTTTAACTGTCATGATACAATGGCAGTTATAGTTTTACAATGTCCTTAACTTTCTTTGCTAAAGTGTTTGTGCCTCACCAAAGTATAATGGCCAGGATGCCATAGCAGTTAAAGTGGTGTCAAACTGCATTCCTTCTACAATGTAGATGCACCTCAAAACATTATGTGTCCTTAATGCTGTAATGTTGCCATTGTTGTCTTCCTTTTCTTTTGACCACCATTATTATTATTGTTGTGATTGTTATATGTATTTATACCCCACTTTCCACGATGCCGAGAGTAAACGCATGCTGCGCCTATGGTCCTGCTGCAGAGAGATGGAGTTTGGGGAAAAGCTATTAATGTTAGCATAAGGTAATGATGTTTTTCTAGTATTCCCTTTAACCAAAGAAAAACACCCGCTCTGCTTTTAAATTAGAAGAGGGCAAGCTGTTAGGAATTAATACAGAGAGTGTTCTGCAAAAAGTGATAATGAGGTAATTGGAGATCTTTGCTATACAAATTAGGGCTCTTACAAGACTCCCACCGGTTCCCAAATGCCAGAGCGTATGGCTGACCAGAGAAATTTTGCCCTCTGAGCCGGTGATCTGCCAAATTGTGTGCAGAAAAGCAAACTGCAGTAAAAATTGATTTTTCTTTCCATCCTAAGCATTGCAATGTATCCCATTTTGCAAATCCAGGAAGGACAGTTAGATTGGGTCACTGCCGTTCCTCAATATTTGCTGCCTTGTAGTTCAGCCACACTCAGATAGCTGTGGGAATCCCATCCATGATGGATCTGGACCATATTTGATATACACAAACCCCTCATAATCCCACTTAAAATATTGATAGGCTTTGGGGTGATAGAGAATGATGGGCATTGTAGTCCAGCCACATTTAGAGAGAGCCGTGTGAATAATAATAATAATAATAATAATAATAATAATAATAATAACTTATTTATTTGTCGTGTCAGGACAACCAGTCAAATTATATTACATTTCTAACAGAACAAAGCAAACAAACAGACAAAATACAGAATTTGTGAGTTTGGTAGTTGATTAAATGTCCTTTGACTAGTATCTGGCCACTTGAAGTGCTTCTGGTGTTGCTGCAAGAAGGTCCTTCATTGTGCATGTGGCAGGGCTCAGGGTGCATTGCAGCAGGTGGTCAGTGGTTTGCTCTTCTCCACACTCGCATGTCAAGGATTCCACTTTGTAGCCCCATTTCTTAAGATTGGCTCTGCATCTCGCGGTGCCAGAGCGCTGTCTGTTCAGTGCCTTCCAAGTCGCCCAGTCCTCTGTGTGCCCAGGGGGGAGTCTCTCATTTGGTATCAGCCATTGGTTGAGGTTCTGGGTTTGAGCCTGCCACTTTTGGACTCTCACTTGCTGAGGTGTTCCAGTGAGTGTCTCTGTAGATCTTAGAAAACTATTTCTAGATTTAAGTCATTGACGTGCTGGCTGATACCCAAACAGGGGATGAGCTGGAGATGTCACTGCCTTGGTCCTTTCACTATTGGCTGCTACTTCCCGGCGGATGTCAGGTGGTGCAATACCGGCTAAGCAGTGTAATTTCTCCAGTGGTGTAGGGCGCAGACACCCCAGGATAATGCGCCATGTCTCATTAAGAGACACATCCACTGTTTTTGTGTGGTGAGATGTGTTCCACACTGGGCATGCATACTCAGCAGCAGAGTAGCACAGCGCAAGGGCAGATGTCTTCACTGTATCTGGTTGTGATCCAGATACAGTGATCCAGCTTTCGTATGATATTGTTTCTAGCACCCACTTTTTGCTTGATGTTCAGGCAGTGCTTCTTGTAGGTAAGAGCACAGTCCAGAGTGACTCCCAGGTATTTGGGTGCGCTGCAATGCTCCAGTGGTATTCCTTCCCAGGTGATCTTCAGAGCTCGGGATGCTTCTCTGTTCTTGAGATGAAAGGCACATGTCTGTGTTTTGGATGGGTTGGGGATCAGCTAGTTTTCCCTGTAATAGGCAGTAAGAGCACCTAGAGCTTTGGAAAGCAACCAGAATAATAATAATAATAATAATAATAATAATAATAATAATAATAATAGTAATAATAATAATAATAATCTTTATTTATACCCTGCCGCCATCTCCCCAATGGGGACTCGGAGAAGCTTACATGGGGCCAAGCCCGGACAACGTATTACAGCAAAAATAAAACCAAAACATAAACAACAAGCAACAGCATCAAAATTACATAAAAGAAGAATGAATACAATAACAATATAACCCCAAGTATGATGGATCTGGACCACATTTGATATACACCTTCCCCCCTCCTAACCTTCTGAAAAAGAGTAAAAACTTGGCTTTTTGAACAAACGTGTGGAAGTACAGCAAAATAGGTAATTATGAAATAGGAAGAATGAACATGGAATGGCGGGACAGTGCTGCTGGATAATGATTTTAACAGGACGACATTGGTGATATATGTTTTTAAATGGTTTATATATGCTTTTTTGATGTTGAGTTGAATGTTTTTAACTGTATTTTTTTATGAATGTATGGCACTAAAATTGCTATTTCTGTGAGCCGCCTTGAGTCGCCGCAAGGCTGAGAAAGGCGGGCTACAAATGCCGTAAATAAATAAATAAATAAAAACACACCCTTCATGATCCATCTTAAAATGCTGATGGGTTTGGGTGGGTGATAGAGAATGATGGGAGGTGTAGTCCAGCTACATCTAGAGAGCCATGTGGATCCCACCCACAATGGATCTGAACTACACTTGGTACACACACACCTTCATAATCCAACTTAAAATACTGATCGTCTTTGGGGGTGATAGAGAATGATGGGAGTTGTAGTTCAGGCACATTTTGAGAGCTATGTGGATCCCATCCATGATGGATATGGGCCACATTTGATACACATAGTCTTCATGATCCAACTTAAAATACTGATCCAAATGTTGATGGGCTTTGGAAAAGGGGTGATAGAGGATGATAGGAGTTGCAGTCCAACGACACCATGTGATTCGCACCCATGATGGATCTGGACCACATGTGATTTATATACTCTATGATCCAAAATTAAAATGCTGATGGGCTTTGGAAGAGGGGTGATAGAAAATGATGAGAGTTGTAGTCCAGCAATATCTGGAGTGTCATGTGAATCTCACCCATGATGGATCTGGACCACATTTGATATACATACCCTTTATGATCCAACTTAAAATGTTAAAGGGCTTTGGGTGAGTGATAGAGGATTGTGGGAGTTGTAGTCCAACCATATCTGGAGATCCATATTAATCCCATCCATGATCTTGGGGTCCTTGTGGACAACAAGTTAAATGTGAGGCAACAATTGAAGCGGCAGGAAAAAAGCCAATGGGATTTTGGCCTGCATCAATAGGAGCATAACATCTAGATCTAGGGAAGTAATGCTACTCCTCTATTCTGCCTTGGTTAGACCACACCTGGAATATTGTGTCCAATTCTGGGCACCACAATTCAAAAAATTGACAAGCTGGAATATGTCCAGAGGAGGGCGACTAAAATGATCAAGGGTCTGGAAAACAAGCCCTATGAGGAGCAGCTTAAAGAGCTGGGGATATTTAGCCTGAAGAAGAGAAGGCTGAGAGGAGACATGATGGCCATATATAAATATATGAGGGGAAGTCATAGGGAGGAGGGAGGAGGCTTCCTTTCTGCTGCCCTGGAGACTTGGACATGGAGCAATGCCTTCAAACTACAAGAAAGGAGATTCCATCTGAACATTAGGAAGAACTTCCTGACTATGAGAGCCGTTCAGCAGTGGAACTCTCTGCCCTGGAGTGTGGTGGAGGCTCCTTCTTTGGAAGCTTTTAAACAGAGGCTGGGTGGCCATCTGTCGGGGGTGCTTTGAATGCAATTTTCCTGCTTCTTGGCAGGAGGTTGGATTGGATGGCCCGTGAGGTCTCTTCCAACTCTATGATTCTATGATGGATCGGGACCACATCAGATATACATACCCTTTGTGATCCAACTTAAAATGCTGATGGACTTCAGGCATGTGATAGAGGGTGATGGGAGCTGTAGTCCAGCCACATCTGGAGAGTCATGTGAGTCTCACCCATGATGGATCTGGACCACATTTGGTACACAGAGCCCCCATGATCCTGTTTAAAATATTGGTGGGGTTATCAGGTTTCCGATAGCCAGACATGGGGCTGATGGGAGCTGCAGCCCATCAGTTGTACAATTTTATAAAACCTCCCATTACATTGTTATGCATTTGCTAAGAGAACCATTCATAAAATCCAAAGCCAAACAGTGAGCATTTTGAATAAATAACAGAGTAAATCCCTGACTTGGGCAATACTGGGTCAGGTCTCTATGCTAGCTTTTATAATAAAAGGATTCTTGCTTGTATTGCCAAACCAATGTCCTTCCATGAAATAAAATAAACAGGTGCATGTTAAATTTTGCACCTTCCTTTGCTTACCAGCCCCTCACGTGTGATAGTTTCCAGATCCTGCCAAGATAAGTACAAACCCTTTCACTATTTTGCAGATACTTTTGTGGCCGAGGCATCAGAGCACATGAACCTGCTTCCCGGCAGGCAGCGGTCTTTGATGCCGTTTGAAAAATCAAGCTCTTGATATGTTTAAAATCCTCAAACTTCAGCTGTTGCAACTAATTAGAGCTGCGCTTTTCCTCTCTCTTTATGTCTTTCTCTCTTTTTTGACGAAATAAAGCCCTTTAATGAATCCAATGCTTGTTTATCTTGAACTGCCAAGGAGTTTAGCAACCGAACAAGTGTGATTTGGAGTCCATTTGATTGCAAGCCATATGTCGGAAAAGCTGGAAAAGATTTCTGCTCAACGATTGCCTAGGAAAACGTGTCCCGATTTCCTCTTTACCTCCAGAAGGGCCTTTTCCTTCCAAAAAAAAAAAAATAAAAAAGCTGGACTGACAAAGGATTTATCATAATTATTGTTCTGGTCGGGATCGTGATTAAAAACGGTGCTTTTGTTCTATTCTGTTTATAAAGTTTCCAGCTCACAATTAAAACATGCTGCGGTTGGGTCTCTTCCGTGGCTGGTTTCCCCTTCTCCTTTTCCTCTCCAGGCAGCAACGCAGCTTGAAAGCCCACCATTTGTTTGCAAAATTAATACCTGTCAAATTGTTCTTTTGGGGGCTGCGGTATTAGGACAACGGGGCCAGGAACGCACATTTTTGGAATATGAAATGTTTGAAAGGTTTCAAGATGTAGGAGCAAAAGAATGGCAAAGGGTGAGAAACATCAGAAGGCGGCAAAGGAAGGCTTTCCCTACTCCATTTTTAATTGTTTTTCAATATTGGGAGCCCCTGTGAGACTCAGACCCCTTCTGGATTGCCCTATTCGTTTGAAACTGCATTATATGATCAGTGTAGACCCAGATTATGTAATTCAATGTGTTAAATGAGTCTCAAATGGCATTACATGACAATGTAAAAGGAGTCATAGAATCATAGAATCCTAGAGTTGGAAGAGACCTCATGGGCCATCCAGTCCAACCCCCTGCCAAAAAGCAGGAATATTGCATTCAAATCACCCCTGACAGATGGCCATCCAGCCTCTGTTTAAAAGCTTCCAAATAAGGAGCTTCCACCACACTCCAGGGCAGAGAGTTCCGCTGCTGAACGGCTCTCACAGTCAGGAAGTTCTTCCTCATGTTCAGATGGAATCTCCTTTCTTGTAGTTTGAAGCCATTATTTCGCGTCCTAGTCTCCAAGGAAGCAGAAAACAAGATTGCTCCCTCCTCCTTGTGGCTTCCTCTCACATATTTATACATGGCTATCATATCTCCTCTCAGCCTTCTCTTCTTCAGGCTAAATATGCCCAGCTCCTTAAGCCACTCTTCATAGGGCTTATTCTCCAGACCCTTGATCATTTTAGTCGCCCTCCTCTGGACACATTCCACCTTGTCAATATCTCTCTTGAATTGTGGTGCCCAGAATTGGACACAATATTCCAGGTGTGGTCTAACCAAAGCGGAATAGAGGGCTGGTATTACTTCCCTGGACCCAGACACTATGCTCCTATTGATGCACGCCAAAATCCCATTGGTTTTTTTTGCCGTCACATCACATTGAACACATCCCAAGAACAAGCCATTAGAACCAATGCTATCCAAGCCAGAATTGAAAAGTCAGTGAGAGATCCCAAGTGTAGACTCTGCAAAGAAGCAGAGGAAATGATGGATCACTGCAAGAAGATTGCACAAATGGAATGCAAGCAGAGGCATAACACGGTTGCTCAGATGGAAGGGTATGGTGGGTATTGACCTTGAGTTTTGGAGTTGTAGTTCACCATCCAGAGAGCACTGTGGACTCAAACATTGATGGATCTGGACCTAACTTGGCACCAATACTCCATTTATAGCAGTTGCAGGGACTGGGGTGTTTAGTCCACCTGTAATCTAAGAACATCCTGAACCCCACCAATGATAGAATTGGGCCAAACTTCCCACACAGAACCCCCATGATCAACAGAAAATACTGTGTTTTCTGATGGTCTTTGGCAACCCCTCTGACACCTCCCTCATGATCCCCCCAGGGGTCCCGACCTCCAGGTTGAGAAGCACTGCATTAGATAAATCTGTGTTGTCACACGCTGGGCCTGTGCATAAGACTGTAGACAGGACATAAATTCTGTGTGCCCAACGGGACGCTGGGGCTGCTTCAGATTAAAGGCCCTTGGATTTCCTTAAAACAGAGTCTTTAGATTGCTTAAAGGTTCAACAATGTTCTTTATTAATGAAAACAAACAGGTACTTTAAAGCTTTCTTAACAGTCTATTGGCTCTCTCTCAGTCTTGTCCACAGGGAACAGGCACTATCTTCATAACTGTAACTAATGGGGAAATCCTTAACTTCTAATCTGGGCAGTCTGTCTTTGCCTCTGTTGGCGTGGAGCCCCTGCACCCGGTACCAACTGCTTCTGGCTTCCGCAAGTGACCCTTACCAAGCAGAGCTTTGTAGACTTCCAGAGGAAAAGGAGTTCAGGTTTCCGTGATGGCTGACTGAAGTCCTTCAGCAAAGGAACTGTAGGGCTGTATAACACCGGCCAAGCTGTGGGCTGTATATCTCCCTGCCAAGCCGTAGAAGACGAAGCTTTCTACAGGAGCTCTTGGTATTATGTCCTGCATGGAAAGCTTCTCTGTGTGGACTGAACCCAAACTGGCTCCTATTCCCTCCAAAACCCAAAAAGGCGGCCGGACCAGGGAACCTAACTATAATTGACAGGTGGCTTACCCTATGATTGCAGCCAAAAGAAGCCACCTATCTGCAGAGTCCCTGAAACTTAGGACTATAACAAACATTCAATGCAAAGCAAACAAAATTGGAGCTCCTGGTACAGCTGTACCTGCACAAAATCCTTTAAGTATAAAGATCCAATACATTCCAAGCATCCCTTACCCATAATACTGAAATACTCATAAACTCAAAATTTCTGCTTGAGTTGCCGAAATGGTGATGTCCTTGCTTTTTGATAGTTCAGTGAACCCAAGTTTTATTTTATGCACAAAGTTACCGTATTTGAAATATTGTACATACAATACCTTTCTGGTTACATGCAAAAGGTGTCTATGAGACATTAATGGATTTCATGTTTAGACTTGGGTCACACCTCTGAGAAAATACAGATACAGAGATAGATATGCTAGTATTCCAAAATCAGAAAAAAAATCCAAAACATTTCTGACCCAATCGTTTTAAGGAAAGGAGACTCAATCTGTACTGAAGTCAGGAGGAAAGGTCAGTGGGAAATAATTTTTATATTTCTCACTTTTCCGATCTTACAGTGGTGTCACCCATTGACAGCAATTTTTGCAGTAAGTTATCCTGTATCATGTCATATCCTCTTTTTGAATCCTGTACATGGAAGAACTTGAGTTATTCCACGAGGTTCTTTGCATTGATATCGCCCCACTTCTTTGGATGCCTTTCAAACATCTGTACATTTGTTCTCTCATTATATATTCACAATTTCTTCCTCCAATATGCAAGCGACCGGTCTGGTGGGATTGCATAGCATAAGTTGAGACGGTCCAAGGGAGGAAGTTCCATAGGATAAAAAGACAGGCATTTGGTTTCAAAGGCTTTGAACGGAATCAGGGGGGAAAATCCCTCCTTTTGCCAGATCTGTTGCTATCAGGATGTTGGAAAAGAAAAAGGGATCCAAGCCACTCTACCTCCCAGACCAGAAGTCTCCCCCTCTTTCATTGACCTTCTTTGTGAGACCCCCATGGTTTCCGGAAGGAAAGGCATTTCTTAGATCCAAATCAATGCTGAATAATAAATAGAATTTTCTTCGAGCACTGGGATGGGGCATTTTAGCTCTGCAGTGAGGTTTTGTTGCAAATTCTGCATAAAACCAGACCTGAAATGTTGGCATTCTGTGCAATTTGTCACCCACACTGTTGTGAGCAATGGTCAAAATCCTACATAAGGTTGCAAATGATAAGTATCCACCATGTATGGAGTTACGCAATGATATTTTGTGTTGAACATCAGGGTGCAAATGGGATCTTGTAGCATATGAGGAAGCAGACTTAAGGTGCATCTATTAGGGTTGTGCACGGAAGCATTTTCCTTAGTTTCATCCTTTCTTTCATTACCCATGCACTCTACGTGGGGTTGCCTTTGAAGACTGTTCGGAAACTTCAATTAGTCCAGCGGGCAGTGGCCAGATTAATCACCGGAGCGTCATACAGGGAGCATACCACCCCTCTGTTATGTCAGCTCCACTGGCTGCCGATCCAGTTCCGAGCACAATTCAAAGTGCTGGTTTTGACCTACAAAACCCTATACGGCTCTGGCCCAGCGTACCTGTCCGAACGCATCTCCTTCTACGTCCCGCCTCGGAGTTTAAGATCTTCTGGGGAGGCTCTGCTCTCGGCCCCACCTCTATCACAAGTGAGATTGGTGGGGACGAGGGACAGGGCCTTCTCGGTGGTGGCCCCTCGCCTGTGGAATTCACTTCCCAGGGAAATTAGGTCATCGATATCCCTCCTCTCTTTTAGAAGGAAACTAAAAACATGGATATGGGACCAGGCCTTTGGGTAACCTGGCAGATAGACAAAGGACAATGACGACTAGAATTGATAGGATTTGACAATGTGGAATGAACTTACGGATTCTGAGCTGACGAACGTTGAACATGAGATTGGTTTTTATTGATTGTGATGAATAACTTTATTTTTTAATTGTTTGTAATTGCTGTTGCTGCATGTTTTATCTTATTGTCTGTTGTTGGCATCAAATTGTGCCTTTTGTAGGCCGCCAAGAGTCCTCCCTCGGGGATTGAGAAGGGCAGGGTAGAAATGCGCAAAATAAATAAATACTTTCGTTACCTTCGGGAGCACGTAACGGGAAGCCTCCTCCCAATACGAATATCAGCTTGACATGAAAGTAAGTGGGCGCCAGTCCTGGCTCTTTGCCCTGCTTTTTGTGAGCAGCCTCCATACCTTGGAAAGTGCATGTGGTCTGCAGGCCCAGAAAGCACACAAGCCTGCCTGCAGCCGAGCGCCTTCTCTGAGTAAGATAACTTGCCTCCTCGCCTTGGAAAGTGTGTGTGGCATGCAGTCCCAGAAAATGTGCAAACCTACCTGCAGCCAAGTGTCTCCTCTAGAGTAAGAAATAGGTAAGAAGCCTCCTTAAAGCATGTGCCTGCCTGCAGCCGGGCGCCTCCTTTAGAGTAAGAGAACTTGCCTCCTCGCCGTGGAAAGTGTGTGTGGCATGCAGGCCCAGAAAGTGTGCAAACCTACCTGCAGCCAAGTGTCTCCTCTAGAGTAAGAAATAGGTAAGAAGCCTCCTTAAAGCATGTGCCTGTTTGCAGCTGGGTGCCTCCTCTAGAGTAAGAGAACTTGCCTCCTTGCTGTGGAAAGTGTGTGTGGCATGCAGTCCCAGAAAGTGTGCAAACCTACCTGCAGCGAAATGTCTCCTCTAGGGTAAGAAATAGGTAAGAAGCCTCCTTAAAGCATGTGCCTGCCTGCAGCCGGGTGCCTCCTCTAGAGTAAGAGAACTTGCCTCCTCGACTTGGAAAGTGTGTGTGGCACCCAGGCCCAGAAAGTGTGCATGTTTGTCTGCAGCCAAGCATCTCCTCTAGTGTAAGAAACAGGTAAGAAGCCTCCTTAAAGTGTGTGCCTACCTGCAGCTGAATGCCTCTCCTATAGAGTAAAATCGCTTAAGTGCCTAAAATGATGGGAAGGGGAGCCTGGAGAGCCCACTCCCCCATAATGAGCTGATAGAAAATTGATATTTTGGAAGCCCAGAGCAAAAAACAGATATCTGCCCTCCTGATTTTGGGAGCCCCCCCCCCCCAAAAAAATGGATTGGGTCCCCCACTTTTTTTTTGTCATGTCAGGAGTGACTTGCGAAACTGCAAGTCGCTTCTGGTGTGAGAGGATTGGCCATCTCCAAGGGGGTTGCCCAGGGGATGCCCAGATGCCGCCTTTCTCAACCCAAAGGCAACTCAAGGAGGCTTACACTGGCACGATTCGATGCCACTATGAACATAAACAAAATTAAAACAAAATAAAAACAATTAACACACATTATAAAAACCTTATAAAAGCATTAAAGGCATAAAACATCAGTAACTTCCTATTAGCTCATTTTCCAAAGCCGTTCCATGTTCATTCTTTCCTGGGTTCCATAGTCATCGACTACACTGTGTTTTCAAAGGCTTGTTCAAAAAGCCAGGTTTTTAATTTTTTCAGAATGTCAATAGGGAGGGGGCTGATCTAATATCCCTAGGGAAGGAGTTCCACAGCTGAGGGGGCACCATTGAGAAGGCCCTGTCTCTCGTCCTCGCCAGCTGCACCTGTGACGAAGGTAGGATCAAGAGCAGGGCCTCCCCAGAAGATCTTAAATTCCTAGCTGGTTCATAGGGAGACATACGTTCGGACAGGTAGGCTGGGCCGGAACTGTTTAGGGCTTTGTAGGCTAAAGCCAGCACTTTGAATTTTGCTCGGAAGCAGATTGGCAGTCAGTGGAGCTGGCGCAACAAAGGAATTGTGTGCTCCCTGAGCGCTGCTCCCGTTAGCAACCTGGCTGCCGCCCACTGGACCATTTGAAGCTTCCGAACAGTCTTCAAAGGCAACCCCACGTTGAGCACATTACAGTAGTCTATACGGGATGTAACTAGAGTGTGGACTACCATGGCCAAGTCAGACTTCCCAAAGTACAGGGGCAGCTGACACACAAGCTTTAACCGCCTAGACCTGGGGTCAAGGTTTAGCCTGAAACCCTAGCATCTATACTGCAGAATGAATGCAATTTGACACCAATTTACATTGTCAAAAGCCTTTTCCGCATCAATGGCCAATAACATTACTTTCTTTTGGTTTTTAATTTCATAATATTCAATTAAATCCACAATTGTTCTCACGTTTTGATTTTGATTTCTTTTGGGTAAAAAACCTGCTTGGTCCTCTTTTATTGTCTTCCAGAATTCTATAGCATTGAGTCATAGCAATTAAAGTGGGGTCAAACTGCATTCAGTCTACAGTGTAGATGCACTTCCAGCTAGCAAACCAGATGTGGCGGATGTCAAGCAATGATTGTGTAAAACAGCATTAATTAGTTCCTGAAAAATTCCACAGATATGAACGCATACAGGAATCTTTTTTCCCCAGGAATGTCAAAGACTGCTCTGAGACAATGAATGTGTTTCAATCTCTGTAAAAGAAGGGGGGAAATATCTTGCAACGAACGGCATGTTCAGCTTCTTGAAGTCAAAGTGTTTTGTGATACGGAGTGTTTAGATTTCTTAATCAGTCCAGGGTGCCTGACCTCGCTATAAACTGCCCAGAAGAATTAACTCCGTCCCAGTGAAGTGGCTGCAAACAATCCCCAAAAGTGCATCATTTGTCTTGCCTTAATGAGCAAGTCGAGGCTGATGAGGAGTTGGGGGAATCTTAGGTTTCCTGAGAGCAAATGCATGCGTCTTGCCAGGGTGGCTTTCACGGAGACTTTGGGGGCACTGCCTTTGGTTCTGCTAATTTGAAATCTCCTTATGTAATTTCCTTCTGGTTCCCTTTGGTAGGTATTCAAGTGCTAATAAAGCATCTCATAGCATTCCTCGGGAAGAATGCCTAATTATCAATTCGAGCCGTAACTTGAATGCTTTGAAATGAGTTTTTTCCCCTCATAGAATCATAGAGTTGGAAGAGACCTCATGGGCCATCCAGTCCAACCCCCTGTCAAGAAGCAGGAAAACTGCATTCAAAGCACCCCTGACAGATGGCCATCCAGCCTCTGTTTAAAAGCTTCCAAAGAAGGACCGGGATTGTGGCGCAGCTGGCTGAGTGTCAGCTGCATTAGGATCACTCTGACCAAAAGGTCATGAGTTCGAAGCCAGCCCGGGTTGGAGTGGGTTTCCAACCAATTGTGTAGCCTGTTGTCGACCTTTGCAACCCAAAAGACAGTTGCATCTGTCAAGTAGGAAAATTAGGTACCACCTTAAAGTGTGGGGAGGCTAAATTAACTAATTTATGAGGCCATAAAAAAAAGACTCCAGCAAAGCACTCCATCAAAAAAGCATGTGGGGAATGCGGAAGTACTTCATCAGTGTCGCAGATGGACGATGAAAGCGACAGCTCCCCTGGTGGCCAGAAAAAGTTAAATAGCCGCTGTGTATGTCTATATATGTTGTATGTCAAAATTGGCATTGAATGTTTGCCATATATGTGTATACTATAACCCGCCCTGAGTCCCCTGCGGGATGAGAAGGGTGGAATATAAATGCTGCAAATAATAAACAAATAAATAAATAAGGAGCCTCCACCGCACTCCGGGGCAGAGAGTTCCACTGCTGAACGGCTCTCACAGTCAGGATGTTCTTCCTAATGTTCAGATGGAATCTCCTTTCTTGTAGTTTGAAGCCATTGTTCTGCGTCCTAGTCTCCAGGGAAGCAGAAAACAAGCTTGCTCCCTCCTCTCTGTGGCTTCCTCTCACATATTTATACATGGCTATCATATCTCCTCTCAGCCTTCTCTTCTTCAGGCTAAACATGCCCAGCTCTTTAAGCCGTTCCTCATAGGGCTTGTTCTCCAGACCCTTGATCATTTTAGTCGCCCTCCTCTGGACACATTCCAGCTTGTCAATATCTCTCTTCAAGTGTGGTGCCCAGAACTGGACATAATATTCCAGGTGTGGTCTAACCAAGGCGGAGTAGAGGGGGAGCATTACTTCCCTAGATCTAGACACTATGCTCCTATTGATGCAGGCCAAAATCCCATTGGCTTTTTTTGCCGCCACATGACATTGTTGGCTCATGTTTAACTTGCTGTCCATGAGGACTCCAAGATCTTTTTCACATGTACTGCTCTCGAGCCAGGCATCATCGTCCCCCATTCTGTATCTTTGCATTTCGTTTTTCCTGCCAAAGTGGAGTATCTTGCATTTGTCCCTGTTGAACTTCATTTTGTTAGTTTTAGCCCATCTCTCTAATTTGTCAAGATTGTTTTGAATCCTGCTCCTGTCCTCTGGAGTATTGGCTATCCCTCCCAATTTGGTGTCATCTGCAAACTTGATGATCATGCCTTCTAACCCTTCATCTAAGTCATTAATAAAGATGTTGAACAGGATCGGGCCCAGGACAAAAATATCTTTGCCCCAAATTATCTGGCACTTTAGCCGTGCCCACTACCAGGGTACAACCTGGATGTCTTGACAGCAACACTGCAGTACTTCTGAGTTCAGAGATTCAACCTTGCAGCCCTGGAGTGGATGCCCGCCTGCCAGGCGGCTGGAAAAAGGTGTTTTCTGGTGCCATCCTGGGAGGGGCCCTTGTGCACACTCCCCAAGTTCTGCCCCAGTGGCATCTGCCATAAGGATGATTTAAGTCCACCCACATCTGATTCCTTCCTTTGGTGTTTTCTGTAATGAAAATCATTCTCAGATAGAAATGTGTGGGAAGCAACTCTCACAGGATGCTTGAGGATTGTCAACATGCTGGATTATCTCTGACACTCATGAGGTGTTGACGTTGCAATGTGGATTAAGTTGGCATTTGAGGTGAGGAGGCCAACCTGGCAGGAAATAGGGTGGTGCTTCAACTGGCTTTCAACTGGGATTAATGAAGGTGTTGCCTTTGTTTCTGGAACTTCTAGATCAGGGTTGAGGAACATCAGACCCTGAGACTGATGTCAGATATCCTGGCATTTACAGTTTGGGTCCAGCCTATTTGCGTGACCGAATCTCCTCTTATGAACCCACTCAGGCCTTAAGGTCCTCTGAGAAGGCCCTTCTCATGGTCTCACCATCCTCACAAGTGCGGTTGGTGGGAACGCCGGAGAGGGCCTTCTCCGTGGTGGCACCCGGGCCCTGGAATGCCCTCGCTAAAGAAATTAGACAGGCTCCTCCATAGCTTCCTTTAGGAAAGAATTAGAAACATGGATGTGAAAGCAGGCATTTGAAAATGGTTGATTTATTATTCTATTGTGTTGGTGGTTTATAGCTACACCAATAGTAACTGGCTTAAACTGGTTTTGCCTCTGGTGGGCAACATGTTTAAATCCAGCAAAAAAATATTTTGGATTATTTTCTATTGTGCTTTTCTTATGTCAGTCTGTTAGGTGTTTATTATTGCCACTATATATTATGTTTTTATTGTTGCTTTAGGAGCACCCGGAGGCACAATGGGTTAAACCTTGTGCTGTCAGGACTGAAGACCAACAGGTCAGAGGTTCGAATCCGGAGAGAGTGAGGACGAGTTCCCTCTGTCAGCTCCAGCTCCCCATTTGGGGGTATGAGAGAAGCCTCCCACAAGGATGATCAAACATCAAAACATCCGGGCAACACCCCCTTGGCAATGTCCTTGTAGACAGCCAATTCTCTCACACCAATAGCAACTTGCAGTTTCTCAAATCGCTCCTGACACAAAAAAAAATTGCTTTGGCTTTTTGTATTGTGTTTTTATTTTCTGTTAGGTTTTTGATGTTGTTGTTTATGTATTACGCTTAATTTCTGTGTTTTTGCACTGTATTTTACTTTCTGTAAGCTTTCCTGAATTATTATTATTATTATTATTATTATTATTATTATTATTATTATTATTATGGTCTTTAGCCTTCTTCACCAAGCTACAACTCCCAAGAACCCATGCTAGGGCCAACTGTAAGACTAACTGTTGCTTTCCCAGCTGCCTTGAGATAGTCCTTAAAGAGAAAGAAATTGTCCTCTGTTAAAACAGTAATGGTGCTTTCTTCTTGGCCTTCTCCCTAACCTTTGGAGATATGCCCAGCTTCTGACAGGCTCCGATGATGTCTCTGCGGAGGAAACCCTACTCTGAAGGAAAGCATGCTTCCCTCCCTGCTTAAGTTTCATTCATTTCATATATTTCATACTATTTATATACAACTCTTTCTCCCTCTCTCTCTCTCTCTCTCTCTCCCCCTCCCATCTGGCAAATGCCTGCTTTTTGGGCTCATCTGGAACCGTCTTTGCACATGGAGGAAAAAGGAATGACTTTGCAAATCATTGGTTTTGATCCCTTGGGTGAATCATAAAGGAGCAAAGAAGAAAAGGGGTGCATTTACACCAGGCATGGGGAAACTTCAGCCCTCCAAGTGTTTTGGACTTCAACAATTCCTAACAGCCAGGGGGCCACCACCGAGAAGGCCCTTCCCTCATCCCTACCAACCACACTTGAGACAGAGGCGGGACCGAGAGGAGCCCCCTCTCCCCCAACAGATCTTAGAGCCCACGAGGCTTCATAGGGAGAGATGCAATCCTGAAGATAGGCAGGAACCAAACCATTTAGGGCTTTATAGATAATGACCTGCGCCTTGAATTGGGACCGGAAACTTATCAGCAGCCAATGGAGCTGCTTTATTAGGGGCATTGTGTGCTCCCTAAAGCAAGTTCCATTTAGTAGCCTGGCTGCCCATCTTTGCATCAATTGCAGTTTCCGTACCGTCTTCAAAGGCAGCCCCATATAGAGTGTACTGTAGTAATCCAGTCTAGATATAACTAAGGCATGGACCATCATGGCCAGATCAGGCTTCTCGAGGTACGGTTGTAGCTGACACACAAGTTTTAACTGTGTGAAGGCTCTCCCGGCCACCGCTGACACCTGAGCCTCAAGCATCAGTGCTGAGTCCAGAAGGACTGCCAGGGTGCGGACCTGTGTCCTCAGGGGGAATGTAACCCCGTCAAGCACAGGTTGACCCCGATCGACTGCATGACTGACTAGGAGGACCTCTGTCATGTCTGGATTAAGTCTCAGCTTGTTGGCCCTCCTCCAGTCCATCACAGCTGTCAGGCACTGGTCCAGGATCCAGGGGGGCTTCCTTGGATTTCAGTGGGAAGGAGTAGTAGAGTTGTGTGTCATCTGCATAGAGATGACACTCAACTCCAGAACTCCAGATGACCTCACCTAATGGTTTCATGTGGATGTTGAAAAGCATGGGATCTGCGGGGCCCCACAGATCAGTGGTCAAGGATCTGAGCAGGTGTCCCTCAACTACACCAACTGGGTATGACTCTCCAGGAAGGAATGGAGCTACTGCAATGCAATGTCCCCAAGACCCATTCCGGAGAGCTGCCCCAGAAGGATACCATGGTTGATGGTATCCAAGAGACCCAACAAGGACACACTCTCCCTGTATAGCTCTCTACAGGTGACCAAAGCCGTCTCCGTTACATGACAAGGTCTAAAACCTGTGATAGATCAAGATAATCAGTTTCATCCAAGCATCCCTGGAGTTAAGAAGCCACCACTCAGTCCAGAACCTTGCCCAAAAAGGGGAGATTAGAAATGGGTTGATAGTTATTTAGTACTGAGGAATCTAGGGACACCTTCTTCAAAATTGAGCCCGGCTTACTATTGCCTTTTTTAGGCTTGATGGTCATTTGTCCCTGCTCAAGCGAAGCATTTATCATCCTCGTGAACCACTCAGCTAATCCCCCACTGGCAAGTTTGATAAGCCAGGAAGGACAAAGGTCTAGAACACATGGGGTCACTTTCACAGCCCCAAGAATCTTGTCCACGTCATCAGGCTGAACATGCTGAAGTGAATCCATCAAACAGGACAGACATGTGCCTCAGGTACATAGAATCAAAGAGTTGGAAGAGATCTCATGGGCCATCCAGTCCAACCCCCTGCCAAGAAGGAGGAATATTGCATTCAAAGCACCCCTGATAGATGGCCATCCAGTCTTTTCTTAAAAGCTTCCAAAGAAGGAGCCTCCATCACACTCCAGGGCAGAGAGTTCCACTGCTGAACGGCTCTCACAGTCAGGAAGTTCTTCCAAATGTTCAGATGGAATCTCCTTTCTTGTAGTTTGAAGCCATTGTTCCATTGTGTCCTAGTCTCCAGGGAAGCAGAAGACAAGCTTGCTCCCTCCTCCCTGTGGCTTCCTCTCACATATTTATACCTGGCTATCATATCTCCTCTTGGCCTTATCTTCTTCAGGCTAAACATGCCCAGCTCCTTAAGCCGCTCCTCATAGGGTCTGTTCTCCAGACCCTTGATCATTTTAGTCACCCTCCTCTGGACACATTCCAGCGTATCAATATCTTTCTTCAATTATGGTGCCCAGAATTGGACACAGTATTCCAGGTGTGGTCTAACCAAACACATGTATTTATTTGTCGTGTCAGATCCCTTGGTACTGCTATAAAACTGGTGTCCAAGTCGGATTATATCCAAGTGTCTTTATCTGCAAAGTGATGGGTGAACTTGCCACAATGAGTTGGCGAGTGGTCAAGGATCTTCTCCTGATCACTAGGATGAAGGAGTTTCCTGACCACCTGGAACAACTCCACAGGTCTATTGTTGCAGAAGCAAAGTGGGGCAGTCAAGAAAATCTTCTTGGCTTAATTGCTGCGGAGTAGCAAGGCTCTAGCCCAGTGATGGGCAACCTTTTAAGCTTGGTGTGTCAAAATCTGCCAAAAAACAGAGCATAATTCAGGTGGGGTGCCACTGTGAGAAAAAAAACCCATAATTTATCGATATTTATAGTTTAAATAACAAAAATGCATAATGGGAGGATAAATTCTTTAACTAAGCTGCCTATTAGTGACTTTTTTATTGCTGAATTTCATTGACTAAATGTTCAATTGAAGGTTGGCATTTTGTACACTTCAAGCCCAAGCAAGTGCTACTAACATCATCTGTCAGTCTGTTTCTTTTGATGGTTTTGGTGTTATTTAGCACAGAGAATAAGGTCTCACAAAAGTACGTAGAGGGGAAAATTGTGAGTAAAGCCATGTCAGACTAGACAGAGAAGCCATTGAAATCCACAAGCATGTGGACAATTTTGACAGAAAGGAGGAAACCATGAAAATGAACAAAATCTGGCTACCAGTATTTTAAAAAACTCTAAAACCAGGACAGTAAAGAAATAGCAACACTCAGGAAACAGAGGAATTCCAGACAAGAATCAGTCAGACCCAGCTAACACCTCCCAACAAAGGATTCCCCTGAGCAGGAAGGAGCCAGACTTTGAAGCTGCCAGGCCATTCAAAGCTAATCAAAATGGCCAATTGCAATATTCACACTTGCCTCCAACAGACAAGAGTTCTTTCTCCCACACTGGATGTTATTCCACAGATATATAAACCCTAAAAAACAGGGAAATTACAGACAAGACTCAGTCAAGCCCAGCTAACACCTCCTAACAAAGGATTCCCCTGAGCAGGAAGGATCCAGGCTTTGAAGCTGCAAGGCCATTCAATGCTAATCAAGGTGGCCAATTGCAACATTCACACTTGCCTCCAACAGACAAGAGTTCTTGCTCCCACCCTGGACCTTCCACAGCCAGGCTTTGAAGCTGCAAGGCCATTCAATGCTAATCAAGATGGCCAATGGCAACATTCACATTTGCCTCTGACAGACAAGAGTTCTTTCTCCCACCCTGGATGTTATTTCACAGGGAAATGCATAAGTTGCTTCAGCCGCCCCTGATGCAGCCCTATACTTCTCTGTATCAGCTGTCATAGAAAATGGCCAGGCATGTCAGTGCTGACACGCGTGTCACAGGTTCGCCATCATGGCTCTAGCCTATGCTCAGTTGGATACTTTCTGAGTCTTCCTCCAGTGACACTCTAGTCTCTGTCTTTCCTCCTTCATCACCAACAGATCCCTGGTGAACCAAGGAGCTGAGCTGGCTCTGTGGAACAATAGGGGACATTCAGGGGCGATCGTGTCTACCTCTCTAGCCACCTCCGAGTTGTAGCGGTCAACCAGGATATCGACAAGATCATCTGCCACCATGACAGGAAAATCCTCAAGAGGCATCAAGAATCCATACAAATCCATAAGTCTCCTGGGGTGGACCATCTTAATGGGTCCCCCACCCCTGCAGAGGCTAGTGGCCACGGTTAGTCTAAAACTGATCAGATGATGGGCAGCCCATAACAACAGATCAATTTTGAGTTCCTCCACTTTGACATTTTCTCCATCCGCATGAAAAACCAGGTCCAGGGTGTATCTAGCTACATGAGTGAGCCCAGATATCATTTGGGACAGCCCCATGATTGTCATGACAGCCATGAAGTCCTGAGCTGCCTCTGACAGGGTAGACTCAGCAGAGATGTTGAAGTCCCTCCACACTATTAGCTGCTGAGACTTCAATGCCAGACCTGAGACCCCCCTTGCTATCTCAGGTAGGGGGTCTGTTGTGCAATGGAGTATTTGGTACACAAGTAGAATCCCGAATCTGTCCCAGTAAACCACTTTCAGATGGACACATTGGACCTAGGCGATTGCAGGACAGAGCATCAGATCAGAGAAATGGAATCCCGATAGAGCACCACAACCCCACCTCCCTGCCCCCCAGGCCTAGCCTGCTGATGCACCCTGAAACCTGGTGGACAAAGCTGGGTGAGGTTAACCCCCTCAGATCATCCATCCAGATCTCAGTAATGCAAGCCAGGTCCACTTATTCATCCAGGATCAAGTCCTGGATGGCAGCTGTTTGGCCATTTATGAACCTGGCGTTTAACAGCAGGACCTTAAGCCCAGGGAGTCTGTCATGTAGCCTATCTAGCCTATCTAGCCTGAGGGTCACAAGAACTCTGTTGAGCTTCTCCCTGGGACGGGATGGCTGACTGCTTCTCCCCTCCCCTGCACAACCTCAATGGTGGCTCCTCAGTCTTTTGACTTTAAGGGGGTTGATATTTTACTTTGGGGAGATTTTATTTATTTATTTATTTCGAGTTCTACCCCTGAGGGGGGACTCAGGGCGGCTTACAAAAAGGCACAATTCGATGCCTACACAGAATACACATACGTATAAAACAGCAGTTAAACAATTATCACAGTTAAAACAGTCGGTATATAACAATTAGGCCTGTTTGATCAAGAAAAAATTTGTTTCTAAAATCGATTTGTAATTGGGGTGTTTTTTTGTTTCGATATTTAAAATATTTACAAAACTTTCAAAAAAATGTTTTGTTATTTACGAAATTTCGTTAATATTTACAAAACATTTTGTAAGTGTGAATGTTGCAGTAATGGTCACCTTGATTAGCATTGAATGGCTTTCATTTCTCCCACCCTGGACATTCCATAGATATTAGATAACTCCATTTGCCTAGTTTCCAACAGACCTCTGAGGATGCCTGCCATAGATGTGGGCAAAATGTCAGGAGAGAATGCTTCTGGAACATGGTCATACATACAGCCCTGAAAACTCACACAACCGGCGTCCGCGCGCCATCCGGCTCCGGCTCCTGCGCCCTCCTCCTCCTCCTCCTCGGGTGAGCGCGCGCGCGCCATCCAATCGGCTCCGGCTCCTGCGCCCTCCTCCTCCTCCTCCTCCTGACACTTCCTGCAACACAGCTGGGAGGAGGAGGAGGAGGGCGCAGGAGCCGGAGCCGGATGGCGCGCGGAGGCCGGTTGTAAGGGTGAGCGCGCGCGCGCCATCCAATCGGCTCCGGCTTCTGCGCCCTCCTCCTCCTCCTCCTCCCAGCTGTGTTGCAGGAAGTGTCAGGAGGAGGAGGAGGAGGAGGAGGAGGGCGCAGAAGCCGGAGCCGGATGGCGCGCGGAGGCCGGTTGTAAGGGTGAGCGCGCGCGCGCGCCATCCAATCGGCTCCGGCTTCTGCGCCCTCCTCCTCCTCCTCCTCCTCCCAGCTGTGTTGCAGGAAGTGTCAGGAGGAGGAGGAGGAGGAGGAGGAGGGCGCAGAAGCCGGAGCCGGATGGCGCGCGGAGGCCGGTTGTAAGGGTGAGCGCGCGCGCGCCATCCAATCGGCTCCGGCTTCTGCGCCCTCCTCCTCCTCCTCCTCCCAGCTGTGTTGCAGGAAGTGTCAGGAGGAGGAGGAGGAGGAGGAGGAGGGCGCAGAAGCCGGAGCCGGATGGCGCGCGGAGGCCGGTTGTAAGGGTGAGCGCGCGCGCGCCATCCAATCGGCTCCGGCTTCTGCGCCCTCCTCCTCCTCCTCCTCCTCCCAGCTGTGTTGCAGGAAGTGTCAGGAGGAGGAGGAGGAGGAGGAGGAGGGCGCAGAAGCCGGAGCCGGATGGCGCGCGGAGGCCGGTTGTAAGGGTGAGCGCCGCGCGCGCCATCCAATCGGCTCCGGCTTCTGCGCCCTCCTCCTCCTCCTCCTCCTCCCAGCTGTGTTGCAGGAAGTGTCAGGAGGAGGAGGAGGAGGAGGAGGAGGGCGCAGAAGCCGGAGCCGGATGGCGCGCGGAGGCCGGTTGTAAGGGTGAGCGCGCGCGCGCCATCCAATCGGCTCCGGCTTCTGCCACGGTGCACTGCTGGGGTGCTTGGGAGCGCCGGATTGGCTCCCAGGCACCAGCAGCAGCACTCAGTCAGCACAGCAGCCTCCATCCCATTAACGACACGAGCTGAAGCTCGTAAAATATATGGGGCTGCTGTTTCGATATTTTTAAACCCTTCCGGGTTTGAAAATGTGTTTTGAAATCGCTTCGGATATGGTAAAAATAACGATTTAATTACGAAATAACGAATTAACGAACGAAATCGCACAGGCCTAATAACAATCAATAAAAACTAATCTCATGCTCAGCATTCGTCTTTCAGAGTTCCATAATTCCATTCCACTTTGTCAATTCCTGTCAATCTTCGAAGTCCTTTCTTTACCTGCCAGATTGTCCGAATGCCTGGTCCCAAATCCATGTTTTCATTTTTTTTCCTAAAGGAAAGGAGGGATGTCGCTGATCTAATTTTCCCGGGGAGTGAATTCTACAGGTGAGGGGCCACCACCAAGAAGGCCCTGC
This sequence comes from Anolis sagrei, assembly GCF_037176765.1. Taxonomy (NCBI): domain Eukaryota; kingdom Metazoa; phylum Chordata; class Lepidosauria; order Squamata; family Anolidae; genus Anolis; species Anolis sagrei. The sequence continues at coordinate 23,987,704 of NC_090028.1, forward strand.
TCCTCGTCCCCATCAATCTCACTTGTGATAGAGGTGGGGTTGAGAGCAGGGCCTCCCCAGAAGATGTTAAACTTCGAGGTGGGACGTAGAGCGAGATCCGTTCAGACAGATACACTGGGCCGGAACCGTATAGGGTTTTGTAGGTCAAAACCAACACTTTGAATTGTGCTCGGAATTGGATCGGCAGCCAGTGGAGCTGACACAACGGGGGGGGGGGGGTGGTATGCTCCCTGTATGACACTCCTGTAAGTACTCTGGCTGCCTCCCTCTGGACTAGTTGGAGTTTCTGAATAGTCTTAAAGGCAGCCCCACGTAGAGTGCGTTGCAGTAATCTAATCGGGATGTAACAAGAGCGTGGACCACCGTGGCCAGATCCGACTTCCCAAGGTATGGGCGCAGCTGGCGCACAAGTTTTAGGCAAGAGATAGGCAATTCCTGACAATTGTTGGGGGAATTGTCTTGGAGAGGGAAGCTTACAGAGGATTTCTCTAAAGACAATTTAAAGGAGTCATTTACGTTCATACAGGGCAAGTGTGCTGTCACGCGCTGGGCCTATAATAATTGTCTTTTGAGCAGGACGTGCTCTTTGTGCCCAGTGGGAAGCCGGGTTGCCTTGGCTGCGAGACCCTAAGGATTTTCCTATACAAAAGTCTTTAGATGCTTGAAAAGTTTAACAAAGTCCTTTATTATTGCTTAGATCTTCAACAATTTAAACAAACACTTCTCAGATCTTCAACAAGTCAGAGAAATGCTTCTTAACCTGCCCAAATGGACAGGTAACTGGCTTCGTGAACTGTTTATTTTCTTTAAGAGGAAAACTCTTTTTAACTCCTCCCAGGCAATCTACTTTCTATGCTTGCTGGTGTGGGCTATATTCCCAGCTCCAATTGCTTCTGGTTACCCGAGTAGACCTACCAGCCAAGGCTTTGTAGATTCTCCAGCTGGAGTTCTTTTGGATCTTTTCCACAAAAGATGTGGAGCTGTTTCCCCCGGATGCTGTGAGAAACGAAGCTTCTCTACAGGTGGAGCTAATCCACATCCTGTAGCTAAGCTTTCCAATGCAAGACTGACCTAAAATGGCTCCCTCTCCTCCCAGAGCCCTGGGGAAAGGGGCGGAACCAAAACTTAACAATGATTGATGGGTCATTGGCCCTATAATTGCAAACCAAGGGAAGCCACCTTATAGCAAAATGCATGAAACTTTGGAATACATGCAAACACTCAAAGAAAGAAAAGGAAGTTGGAGCTTTTGGTACAAGGGTCTGCTGGTCTGTAGGACTGCTATGCTGCATCGTCTCCCGGCTAACATTTTGAGTGGTTGGAGGTACAAAATTATGTTCTATATCCCTATTTTTGGCTTGTGGGACACTTTCTGGGGACCTCTAGGAACTATTTAGCATTTATTGGGGGGGGGGGGGCTTAGCAAAAGCCCAGCCATAAGGGAACATACAACTAGGTCTCCTCACCTTAATTCCCCACCTATATAGTGAGGGTCTAAATGCGTACAAGTTCATCGGTGTGGTAGCAATTCCAAAGGTGACCAAGAGAAGGAAGATGTTAGTGTTACAGTCCCTACAGACCTTGTGAAACTACAACTCCAGGAATCCATAGCTTTGTGCCACAGTAATTAAAGAGATGTCAAACTTTGCATTTTATTATTCTGTTGTCCTCATTTTGGCACGGATAAGCAAAGGTGTCTTAATCTACTCATATGCACATATGTAAATATAAATACAAATAATAATATTTCTGGGGAAGGTAAACAAATATGCATTTGCCTAAGAAAAGCCTATGAAAAATGCATGGGGTGGCCAAGGCCATAAGTTGACATACAAATGCTCATATATTATGCATATATGCAAAGGGGATTTGAGACAATAAAATTCTAGAGGCTGTGTTTTGTCCAAATGCATAAAACCAAGATAATACATACACACCTCTTCCATGCTTCCTTACTCCGATTACTCCCAAGACTGGATTAGAGTCAAACTAGAAAGGCATAAGTTTAGCATGTCTGCCTCGCAAACAAGGTTTTAAATTTAATAGGTATAAGTGGTTCTCTTCTGATCCAATCTGGATGTTGATCTTGTCTTTGACATGAACAAAGTTCTATATCTTTCCTTGTTTGCTTCCACGCTGGGCTTCTTCCTCATGGAGATAAACAGCTTCGCACTCACAGAACCTCTTCTCAGGGGCGGCTCAACCCATTACACAAAGTAAGCATTTGCAGTATAGTTGATGTTGCCCAGGGGCGCTCTTGAGGTGCTCTTGGGGGGAAATAGACCTTGACATATGCGAGTTGTAGTTACTGGGATGTATAGTTCACCTACAATCAAAGAGCATTCTGAACTCCACCAATGATGGAATTGAACCAAATATGGCACACAGAACTCCCACGATGAACAGAAAATATATATCAGTGAGTGGTTGGGGGGGGGGGGGAGGGGGGCAGCGCCAAAATACTGTTTGCTTACCATTCGAAATTACCTAGGGCCGCCTCTGCCTCTTATCACACCAAAGTTACACAGAAGCTTCACACAGGAGCTTTTTACACACAGCAGCCTTCGCACTGAGTTTTATTCAACCTAGGGCTTCTCTCACAGAAGCTTCTCACACCAGACCTTCTCATACTGAGGTCTACTAACCCTGAGCCATACCTCACACTGAGATCTTTCTCCCACTGAGGCCTTCTCACACACTGAGGGCTACCTCAGACTGACACCTCTCTCCCACTGAGGTGAACTAACAATGAGGTCTACTCATACTGAGGCCCTTCTTCCACAGAGACTTCTCATAGACTGAGGGCTATTAAGCTGCAGGCACACCTGCTTACATTGAACTGCAGTTTTGGCTGAGTCATTGTATCCATTTAACCTTTTCAGTGCTTGACTCACATTTTTTCAATTACCAATACCTAGTTAATTTTTAATATTTTTGACAGATCTGTTTCTAGTAAATATGTGCATTCCCATTGAGAGTCAGTATAAATCCCACCATTTCTATGAATAATTGGTTTACATCTATTTCTTTCCAATCTAGATATTTATAACATTGGGGTGTACATTCCTTAGCTGTCTTTGGGTGCATCTACACTGTAGATTTAATGCAGTTTGACACCACTTAATAATAATAATAATAATAATAATAATAATAATAATAATAATCTGGCCACTTGGAGTGCTTCTGGTGTTATTGCAAGAAGGTCCTCCATTGTGCATGTGGCGGGGCTCAGGTTGCATTGCAGCAGGTGGTCAGTGGTTTGCTCTTCTCCACACTCACATGTCGTGGATTCCACTTTGTAGCCCCATTTCTTGAGGTTGGCTCTGCATCTCGTGGTGCCAGAGCGCATTCTGTTCAGTCGCCCAGTCTTCTGTGTGCCCAGGGGGGAGTCTCTCATTTGGTATCAGCCATTGGTTGAGGTTCTGGGTTTGAGCCTGCCACTTTTGGACTCTCGCTTGCTGAGGTGTTCCAGCGAGTGTCTCTGTAGATCTTAGTAAACTAATTCTAGATTTAAGTGGTTGACGTGCTGGCTGATACCCAAACAGGGGATGAACTGGAGATGTCTCTGCCTTGGTCCTTTCACTATTGGCTGCTACTTCCCGGCGGATGTCAGGTGGTGCAATACCAGCTAAACAGTTGAAGAGCCTGTGTTATCCATAGATGCCACCTAAGTCATGTAGTGAGCCTGACTGCATGGAGCGCCGTTACCTTTCTGCAGAAGTGGTACGTATTGATCTACTCACATTTGCATGTTTTCAAACTGCCAGACCTACTTGCTTTTCGGAAAGCCTGCAAAACCTTTCTCTTCCGACAAACTTTTGATGGGTGAATAACTCGGGACTATGTCTGTTCTTGTTTTTATTGTATTTTAATGTTAATTGTATTGTTTTAATCTACTGCTGTAAACCGCTCCGAGCCAAATTGGGAGTAGCGGTATACAAGTCAAATAAATAATAAATAAAGCTGGAGCTAATAGCAGGAGCTCACCCCACTCCTCGGATTCAAACCGCCAACCTTCCAGTTAGCAAGTTCAGCATCTCAATGGTATAACCACTTGTAGAAGGTTGCTATTTCCAACAGGCTCAATGTTATGGAGTCATTGGAGCTGTAGTTTCACAAGGTCTTGAGCCTTCTCTAACAAAAATACAAATCGCTGCTTTCTTTTGCGTTCGAGTGGTTCCAAACTGCATTAAACCCATAGTGCAGATGCATCCACAGACGTCTGAGGAAGAGGCTGAATGAACATCACATCATTATAAATGGAAATGTCTAACAGTTTATTCTAACCCTCCAATGGGAAAGGAGTGACTTAACTCAATTCACATTGCCTGTGATCTCCTCCGCCTCAGATGATTTCCCTCTGTGCAAATCAGGATTGGCCTTCACAAGAATGCGGTGTGGTCATTCTCTCTCTCTTTCTCTCTCTTTCTCGTTTTTCTTTGCATAAGCTCGTCCCAATGTTAGTTTTCTTTGGCTTCCCCATCGAAGACTAAGCGATTTGCTTTTGATGTTTCTTTTATTGATGAATGAGCTCCCATAAATAACTCCCCAGGGCAGCTGCCTGCTCTCCCCTTATGTGATGTTCTGCAGCCATTGCAATGATACACGAAGTAAAAGGCGGCCTGAAACACACAGCTGCCTGATGTGAAGGATTTTGAGGGGAACATCATGCAATTTGGCATAATCTCTACATGCCAGGGATGTTATGTCTCCACTCACTCTGGTTGCACCACATTTGGATAGAAGCTAGGGGTGCATCTACACCATGGAATTAATGCAGTTTGATACCTATTTAACTGCCATAGCTCAGTTGAAGTCGAGCATGTCGCGCCCCCCCCCCCCCCATAAGGGATGGTAACTTATAGTTCTGCAAAGGGCAAGGGTACCAGACTGCACAAAGGGATTAAGTTTTGGTCAAGTTACCAAGATACTAGCAACAACAAGGATCCCATGAGGCTTTCAGGGAAGAGCCTAGTCTTGGGGTCCCAGTCCTTGGAGGAAGTTATAGTTTCCCAAGGACTAAGGACCAGCTTGATTTTGGCGCTGCAAGAATCCATTCCTTGGCTCAGTGGAGATCATCAAGCACCCTTTTGTGACTGTTGGACTTTCTTCAATTTCTTTTTGGCTCTAAAGAACTCATTTTTACATCTGAACTTCCCCAGTAAGAACTATGGACACACGTTTTATTAAAATTGTTATTTTAATCCATTTCTCTGGCGGGCAGGGGGTGGGAAGGGATGCTTGATATGAATTTCTTTGGATTCCTATATTGCCCCATGTATTTTTCCTTATTTTTGCCCTGGCACCCAATTCCTCGCCCCTTCCCCTCCCCCTTGGGGGGAACTCATCAAGGAAGTGTCCAACTGCTGAAAGGGCAATCAGCAATCACAATAAGAACCCTTATCATTATATTTGTGCATGGGAAACATAACTTGAAGGTCTTCTGTTCAGTTTCGGAGTTGGGCCACTGAACAAAGGATCTCATTTGGCATCTTTGCTCACATCACACTGGGGGGCAGGAAGACCCTCGTAAGGTTTTTCCCCCAAAACTGTTTTCCTTTCAAAACTTGACACAACAAACATTCACCCCAGCCTTCTCATTGTGTCATATCTGATGGCGACAGGAAGACTTGGATAAAGCAATCAGCAAGACCCATCAAAAGACAATAGACTGGCATCCTTGGCAGACCAGATTTCTCGGGGTCCCCTGGGCATTAAATCCATTAATCCATTCACAAGCCCATTGTTTCTTCCTCGTCCTGCCTTCCTTCTCCTGATTCACCAGGGCGCTGAGGCGGTAGGAGCTTTCCCATTGGCTCCTGCGCAGTGGAAGAGCTCCGTGATTGGCCCTGATGCAGGGCGGGCGACCAAGCCTCCTCCCAGCTGTTATCGCGTCAGCCAATCACTATCGAGCCAGGCGGAGGGCGGGACTTTTGAAACTTCTAAGCCTGTAAACCCTATAAAAATGTCTCTGATCTCTGTACTGGCATGCTCTGTAGGCGAATGATTGCTACATTGCATCCTTTTCAGCTGAATCGCTAATAAAAACACCTCGGTGCTGCTTCTTCAACTTTGGTGAGGTTTATTTCGGATTTTTAATTTAATAAAATTGCTGAAATCAGGCTTCTCTAGCTCGCCAAAGTAGCGATCCCTCTTTGGTGGGGTCCCAGCGTCCCTTCTCCTGGAGAAGACCCTCCCAAAGTTCCTATCGGCTTCAAGTGCTCTGGAATGCTATGGAATGCTATGGAGTTGGCGAGGCAACAACCCTCTTTGGCAGAAAAGGCTAAAGACCTTGTCAAATTACAACTCCCAGGGTTGCATAGCATTGGTCCATGGCAGTTAAAGTGGTGTCAAACTGCATTGTTTCTACAGCGTAGATCCACCCAACTACAAAGGTCCTATCAATACTGTTATTGAACTGCATTAGATGGCAGTGTAGATGAGGCCTGAGTTGGCTTTTGAAAGTTTTGGACGAAATTCACAACTTTGGGATGATAGAAGGAATTGGAAGAAGACTATCCAAGTTTGGCAAGGATTGAATATACTTGACCCTGTTAGAGTCAAATATGGACTTTAATACTATACTTTTAATGGTTGGATGGACAAAGGAATGTCATGTTTCTTACCTGGAGGTGGAACAGTGGCATCATTATTTTTATTACTATTATTATTGTTATTATTATTATCATTATTATTATTATTATCATTATCATTATTATTATTATTAGAAACACAACAAGATGAGTCCACAGCAGACACTCTGCTGGCTCTTGTATTGGATCACTCATCGGACACTTCCCAAGTGTCTAGGACTGTGTGATGTATTGTTGTTGTTGTTCTTGTTCTTGTTGTTACTAGCTTGGGTACCTGGCAATGCCCAGGTAATTTGAAAAAGGCATTGTTTGTCTGTGCTCCAAGTTTAGATCCATCCAGTTCATAGAATCATAGAATGAAAGGGTTGGAAGAGACCTCAAGGGCCATCCAGTCCAACCCCCCACCAAGAAGCAGGAATATTACATTCAAATCACCCCTGACAGATGGCCATCCAGCCTCTGTTTAAAAGCTTCCAAAGAAGGAGCCTCCACCACACTCTGGGGCAGAGAGTTCCACTGTTGAACGACTCTCACAGTCAGGAAGTTCTTCCTCATGTTCAGATGGAATCTCCTTTCTTGTAGTTTGAAGCCATTGTTCCGCGTCCTAGTCTCCAGGGAAGCAGAAAACAAGCTTGCTCCCTCCTCCCTGTGGCTTCCTCTCACATATTTATACATGGATATCATATCTCCTCTCAGCCTTCTCTTCTTCAGGCTAAACATGCCCAGCTCCTTAAGCCGTTCCTCATAGGGCTTGTTCTCCAGACCCTTGATCATTTGAGTCACCCTCCTCTGGACACATTCCAGCTTGTCAATATCTCTCTTGAATTGTGGTGCTCAGAATTGGACACAATATTCCAGGTATGGTCTAACCAAAGCAGAGTAGAGGGGTAGCATGACTTCCCTAAATCCAGACACTCAGCATACAATTTAAAATATACCAATATGCAAATATTAAAATAGGATTATATATAAGCAGTATTGTTTTAAATATCCTAAAGACACCAGATCTTATCTTGGAAGCTAAGAAAGGACAGCCTTGGTTAGTGCTTGGATGGGAGGCTGCTGTCGGCTCTGTTTCAGCAGAAGAGATTTCCCAAACCAGTTCTGAAACTTCCTCGTTTAATCAAACCCTATGAAATCCATGGCGTCACCATAGATCAACTATAAGGGAGTATGCACATATGTACTCAGTGTTTAAAAGTATAGAAACCTTCTCGAGTTTTCAACCTGGTAACTCCATCTTGCAGTTTGCTGCTTCTCCTTCCACTGACAGGTGGCGACCTTTTCATTTATGAAGCCGACTCTTATACTACAGGTTGAGTGTTTCCTCCAAAGCATTTCATATTTTAGTGGTTATTTTTCTTCAGATTTTGAAATACTTGCATAGACATTTTGTGTGTGTGTGTGTGTGTGTGTGTTAGGAGCAAGTTGAGAAATTGCAAGTCACTTCTGGTGTGAGAGAACTGGCCATCTGCAAGGACATTGCCCAGGGGACGCCCGGATGTATGATGTTTTACCATCCTTGTGGGAGGCTTCTCTCAAGTTCCTGCATGGGGAGCTGGAGCTGACAGAGGGAGCTCATCTGCGGTCTCCCCAGATTTGAACCCCTGACCTTCAGTCTTGCTGGCACAAGGGTTTAACTCATTGCGCCACTGGGGGCTCCTTACAAAGACATAATGAGACATCTTGGAGATGGGACCCAAATCTAAACACAAAAACAATTGATATATCTATATAAATAAAAATGTAATGTTCGTTTGTGGGATTAACAGAACTCAAAAACCACTGGATGAATTGACACCAAGTTTGGACACAAGACACCTAACAACCCAATGTATGTCCTTCACTGAAAAAATGATTTTGTCATTTGGAAGTTGTAATTGCTGGGATTTACAGTTCACCTACAATCAAAGAGCATTCTGAACCCCACCAATGATGGAATTGAACCAAACTTGGCACACAGAACTCCCATGACCAACAGAAAATACTGGAAGGGTTTGGTGGGCAGTGTCCTTTGGTTTTGGAGTTGTAGTTCACCTACATCCAGGCAACACTATGGACTCAAACAGTGATGGATCTGGACCAAACTCTACACGAATACTCAATATGCCCAAATTTGAACATTGGTGGAGTTTGGGGAAAATAGAATCTTGACATTTGGGAGTTGTAGTTGCTGGGATTTATAGTTCACCTACAATCACAGAGCATTCTGAACCACACCAACGATAGAATTGGGCCAAACCTCCCACACAGAACCCCCACAGCAACACGTGGCAGGGGACGGCTAGTGTGTGTGTGCAGGTTGAAGGTTAATTTGTACACAATATTTTTCCTTATTTTGTGCCTCAAAGTTTGCATGCACTGAACCATGAGAATGCAAACGTGTCCCTGTGTCAACCACCCATGGGGACATTTTTAGATTTTGGAGTCTGTTAGATATTGTAATTCCAGAGAAGGGAAACTCAGCTTGTATGTCACACTTATTACAATTTTATTACCCTGTGTCACGAATTATATATGTGTTGAATTATTGTGTTTTGTAAGGCTTTCTTTGGTAAGAGATACTACTCAGGAGTGTTCTACTATTGCCTTCTTGTAAAGCACACACACAGCGCCCACATATCTTTGGGATGAAAAGCAGGTTCAATGTGGTTTTGATAAATAAATAACATTCTGTGATCCTTTTTTAAATAGTCAGCATGTGTCGTCGTACCTGAGGGTTATAATTCTTAATTCCAGTAGGCTGTTAGGAATTGTAGGAGTTAAAGACCAAAACACCTGGAGGGCCAAAGTTTGCCCATGCCCAGAGGCGGCCCTAGGTAATTTTCAACGGTAAGCAAACAGTATCCCCCCCCCCCCCCCAACCAATCATTGATATATATTTTCTGTTCGTCATGAGAGTTCTGTGTGCCATATTTGGTTCAATTCCATCATTGGTGGAGTTCAGAATGCTCTTTGATTGTAGGTGAACTATACATCCCAGTAACTACACTTGCCGCATTTGCTCCCTTGCCTGGCCCGCTTTGGATCCCGAGGCATGCCTGAAGACCTCGGTGTGTGCACCAAAAGTCACCTCTTCTCCTGACTTTCTCCTCAGCCATTGGGACCAAGAGAGAGAGAGACAGAGGTGGAGATGCCCACCTTTCCTGAAGGTAGGCGCAAAAACAAAGGAGGGAGTGGAGGTGGGAGATACCTCCAGCCAGAGGGGCTCTCTCTCTCTCTCTCTCTCTTGGTCCCAATGGCTGAAGAGAAAGTCAGGAGAAGAGGTGACTTTTGGTGCGCATGCTGGAGTCTTCAGACACGCCTCCAGACCTGAAGCGGGGCAGGCGCAGCGGCTCCGCCCCTTGGCCCACCCGCGGATTGGGGAGAGGAGAGGAGGTGGGTGGAGCGCCGGGGGATCGGGAAAGGGAGCTGGTCATGGGGAAGGGATCAAACGCGGAAAATGATTGAGCGCTGGCTCTGCTCGCGCACCCGGTGGCCAGGTGGAGCAGGAACGAGAGGGGCTAGGCGAGGCTCAAGGGCCCGGCCCCTTTGGGAAGAGGATCGCCCAGCAACGAGCAAGAAAGCTGAGGCTCCCCCCGGACTGCTAGGGCTGTTGTGAGCTGAGGGGGAGCTCCTCAAGTGGCAGTCGAGGGGCATTTACAGAGGCGCCTCTGCACCCCTGGCAAAAAAAGGTATTCTGCGACCGCTTCGCGTAATGTACGAGCCGCCCCTGACCATGCCTGGTAGCCGCACCCATTGACCCATGAATAATCAACCCAGTATTTTTAGGTTGGGTTGTTTGTGAGTTTTGGCCATGTTCCAGAAGCATTCTCTCCTGATATTTCACCTGCATCTATGGCAGGCATTCTCAGAGGTTGTGAGGTTTTTGGGTTGATTTTTTGACTCAAATTTCTAGACTTTTACATGAGTATAATTATGAGTGACTGGTCTGACCTTGAAGGAGCTGGGGATGGTGACAGCCGACAGGGAGCTCTGGCGTGGGCTGGTCCATGAGGTCACGAAGAGTTGGAGACGACAGAACGAATGAACAACAACAACATCATTATACATCATGAGAAGAAAAGAAAGCTTAGAGAAGACAATTATGCTGGGGAAAATGGAAGGAAAAAGGAAGAGGAGCCGACCAAGGGCAAGATGGATGGATGGCATCCTTGAAGTGACTGGACTGACCTTGAAGGAGCTGGGGGCGGTGACAGCCGACAGGGAGCTCTGGCGTGGGCTGGCCCACAAGGTCATGAAGAGTCGGAAACGACTGAACAAATGAACAACAGAAACGCGAGTATATACGGTAGTTTAAATAGAAAAGCGTTTGATCCATTGAGCCTCCATCTCCACATTGAACCTGAAAGTGTTCACTTTATTCACCATGTTTCCTAGCGTGTGTATGTGTGTGTTTAAAGCCTTTTGTTGTGAGAAACAGCAAGCAGAGGAGTTGGACTTTTTGTAGCGTTTTTTTGTTTTGTTTTGTTTTTTTTGACCTGGTTTCCAGAAATGTGGGAAAGTTTATTTATTTCTCCATGCATTCCTGATTTGCAATGTGCTCTCTAAAAATGTCGCTCAGATTTAGGCTGCGTGAGCTCATGCTAAATTTAGCCCTGATCTTTTAAACAAACATTCTTTATGCTTTGCTGAATGGGCACCGAAGAAGAAGCCGGGGTTTGGAAGGAGTCAATCGGGTTTGCATGAAGGTTAGGCAGGCACAATGTTTCATTCTTCTCTGAGTTTTCCGGCTCAATTGCTTGCGATTGGATGAACTTCAGTGTGTGTGTGTAGCATTGGTTCACAACTTCCTTGTGAAAGAAACCCCCAAATTAGAACCTGCTCCAGAGTTTGAAGATCTTACCTTTTTCCAGTGTTTTATTTCCTTTGTTTTTAACATTTCCACATCAAGAACAAGGTTCTAAAACTTCTAGACCAGGCATGGACAAACTTCAGCCCTCCAGGTGTTTTGGACTTCAAATCCCACAATTCCTAACAGCTGGTAGGCTGTTAGGAATTGTGGGAATTGAAGTCCAAAACACCTGAAGGGCCCAAGTCTGCTCATGTCTTTTCTAGATAGTGTCCAGATTCCTACAGTGCATCTAGTCTGTAGAATGAATGCAGTGATACCACTTTGAGTGCCATTTGCTCAATGCACCATGGAAGTTGTAGTTTGGCATCACCACTTTTGAACAGAGAAGGTTCCAATTAACATGGTCATGGGTCATTCTATTACGGGGATTCTGGTACCCACAGTGGAGCCGCAGTGGCGCAATGGGTTAAACCAGGGGTCATCAAAATTTTAAACAGAGGGCCAGGTCACAGTCCCTCAAACTGTTGGAGGGCCGGATTATAATTTGAAAAAAAAATGAATGAATTCCTATGCACACTGCACATATCTTATTTGTAGTGCAAAAACAATAATTAAAATGAAGAACAATTTCAACAAATATAAAATTATTAGTATTTCAATGGGAAGTGTGGGCCTACTTTTGGCTCATGAGATAGGATTGTTGTTGTTGTTGTTGTTGTTGTGTGCTTTCAAGTCATTTCAGACTTAGGTTGACTCTGAGCGAGGGCCGGGTAAATGACCTTGAAGGGCCGCATCCGGCCCCCGGACCATAGTTTGTGGACCCCTGGGTTAAACCTTTGTGCTGCTGAACTGCTGACTTTGAAGGCTGGCAATTCAAATCTGCTGGACTGGGTGAGCTCCTGCTGTTAACCCAGCTCCTGCCTACCTAGCAGTTCGAAAACATGCAAATGTGAGTAGATCAATAGATACCTCTTTAGCGAAAAGGGCATAAGATGCTCCAAGCAGTCAGGCTTGGAAGGGACCAGGAGGGAACAACGTAGGCTCCTCAGCTTGGAAACAGAGAACAGCACCTTCCCCCAGAGCCATAGATAAGCACTGCCTCCAAAGTCGGAAATGAAAGGAGCTGCCTTTGTCTTTGTGTTTGTGTGTCTCATGGTATTGTAACAAGGCAATGAATGTTTGCTGTAATCCACTCTGAGTCCCCACGGGGAGAAGGGGAGAATATGAATAAAGTGATGTTGTTGTTGTTATTGTTGTTATTAGTATTAGTATTATTATTACTAGCCTTCCCTGCCACGCGTTGCTGTGGCCCAGTCTGGTGATCTGGAAAATAAAGTAATGAGAAAGTGTTGGTTTCTAATCTATGTAATTTCTTTATGCTTGTGAGTAAACAGTATTTCTTGCTATTTCTTTGTCAGTGTTGATGTGGAGAGTGTCTGGTTTGCCTACTCTGGAATATGCAACATATCATTGTCCTTCTTTAGGGGTCCCTTTCAAACGATACTATATCTCTCTGTGTGTGTGAATCATATCTATCTATCTATCTATCTATCTATATCTATGGCTGGATGGCTCTTTGTCAGGAGGGCTTTGATTACATTTTCTTGCCCTGGTGAAGACAGTTGGACTGAATGGCCTTAAGTATTTTCTCTTCCTCATGGGGGTTCAGTGTGGGAAGTTTGCCCAATTCTGTCGTTGGTTGGGTTCAGAATGCTCTTTGATCGTAGGTGAACTATAAATCCCAGTAGCTACAAATCCCAAATGTCAAGGTCTATTTCCACCAAACTCCATCTGTGTACGCATAATAATAATACTTTAGAATAATAAATCTCAGGGTGGATTCCAGAATACATAAACACAAAGGCAGACATTCAATACCTAGAAACAATGAGACATAGATAAAGATAAAGTCTTCCCCTTCCTGCTCTGAGGGATGGTGCTCATCTCCGGCTCTGCGCGCTGGTGCTCATCTCCATTTCTAAGCCGAAGAGCTGGCGTTGTCTGTAGATGCCTCCAAGATCATGTAGCCACTGGCATGACTGCATGGAGCACTGTTTTACCTTCCCGCTGTGGCAGTACCTATTGATCTACTCACATTTACATCTTTTCAAACTGCTAGTTTGGCAGAAGCTGGGGCTAACAGCAGGAGCTCAGCCTATCCTGCGGATTCAAACCGCCAACCTTCTGATCAGCAAGTTAAGCAGCTTAGCGGTTTAACTCATTGTGTCACCACAGCCCCTAGATGCATTGTGTGTGTTTTTATTGTGTTGTGACCCACCTCGAGCCATGGGGAGAGGCAGGTAAGAAATAAAATTATTAGTAGTAGTAGTACTAGTAGTCGGAGCCCCCAGTGGGGCAATGAGTTAAATCCTTGTGTTGGCAGGTCAATGGTTTGAGAGAGTGAGCTCCCTCTGTCAGCTCCAACTCCCCGTGCAGGGTTATTTATTTATTTATTTATTTACAGCTTTTATACTCCACCCTTCTCACCCCGCAGGGGACTCAGGGCAGATTGCAGTGTACGCATATATGGCAAACATTCAATGCCAATTTTTGACATACAAACATATACAGACATACACAGAGGCCATTTAACTTTTTCTGGCCACCAGGGGAGCTGTCGCTTTCATCGTCCATCTGCGATGCTGATGAAGCACTTCCGCATTCCCTGCATGCTTCCCCGCTGGAATGCTTTGCTGGAGTCTTCTTTATGGCCTCATAAATCAGTTAATTTAGCCTTACCACACTTTAAGGTGGTACCTAATTTTCCTACTTGACAGATGCAACTGTCTTTCGGGTTGCAAAGGTCGGCAACAGGCTACACAATGGTTGGAAACCCACTCCAACCCGGGCTGGCTTCGAACTCATGACCTTTTGGTCAGAGTGATCTTAATGCAGCTGACACTCAGCCAACTGCGCCACAATCCCGTTGGTAAAGGATGGTAAAACATCAAAACATCTGGGCAATGTTCCCTGGGCAACGTCCTTGCAGATGGCCAATTCCCTCATACCAGAAACGACTTGCAGTTTCTCAAGTCGCTCCTGACACGAAAAAGTAGTAGTAGTAGTAGCATATATGTGTGTGTGTGATATATATATACATACACACGCACACATACACCTATATATCATTATCAATGAGAGTGGGTTGGTCTCCTAGTGGAGGTCCACTATTTTAGGAGCTCTCCAAAGTATTTCCAAAGGCAATATCCCTTCCCCATCCAACTAAACTCACCCTGGGGTCCCTGTTTGAAGGGCCTGGCCCCTTATAAAGCACTTAATGATATGTCTGGATGAAGCATTAAAAGAAACCCACAGGGAGCAATTTGGGCTTCAGTCAGGCTGAGGAATAACAGACCTTCATGAGCATTTCTTTCTTTCTTTCTTTCTTTCTGCTTCTTGGGCTGAGATCAAATGGGTTGCCTGCTGAACATTAAGGACTTTCTCAGGGTGAATATGAGATTGTATTTTGGTCTTATCGTCTTTACATAAATCATATCATCTGGGATATTATTGGGATGAAAAATCTCCAGATTTATGAGAAGAAAAAGAATATAAATACCAGAAAAACAGAGAAAGCATTGTATTATCGAAGGATTTAATGGCCGGAATCACTAGGTTATTGTAGGTTTTTTGGGCTGTCTGGCCATGTTCCAGAAGCATTCTCTCCTGACATTTTGCCTGCATTTATGTCAGGCATCCTCAGAGGTTGTGAGGTCACAACCCTAACCTCACAAGCTTTGTGGATGCCTGCCATAGATGCAGGCAAAACATCAGAAGAGAATGCTTCTGGTACATGGCCATACGTGGGGTTGCCTTTGAAGACGGCCCGGAAGCTTCAATTGGTTCAACGTTCGGCAGCCATGATACTAACAGGAGCGGAGCGCAGGGAGCATACAACTCCTTTGCTGCGCCAGCTCCACTGACTACCAATTTGCTACTGGGCTCAATTCAAAGTGCTGGCGTTGGCCTATAAAGCCCTAAACGGTTCTGGCCCAAGTTACCTATCCGAACGTATCTCCGCCTATGAACCCACCAGGACTTTAAGATCTTCTGAGGAGGCCCTGCTCTCGATCCCGCCTGCATTACAGGCACGTCTGGCGGGGACAAGGGACAGGGCCTTCTCAGTGGTGGCCCTTCGGCTGTGGAACGCCCTTCCCATGGACATTAGATCAGCCCCCTCGTTAATGGTGTTTCGAAGAAAACTGAAAACCTGGCTATTTGAACAGGCATTCGGATAAACAGTGCAATGAATATAATGAATATAGGAAAACGGAATTACGGATGATGAGTTGGATCACGATTCTAGTTACGAGATGTTAATGTGTTGTTTATTGATATGTAATTGCTTAGTATACTATGGTGTTAATTGTTTTTAAATAGTGTATGTTGTTAGGATTGAATTTTTGCTCTTGTTGTTAACCGCATTGAGTCGCCTACGGGCTGAGAAACTGCGGTATACAAATAAAGTAAATAAATAAATAAATAAATAAATACAGCCCGGAAAACTCACAACAACCCAGAGAAAGCATTCATACTTTTGGGGAACAAACAATGTCCCAAATGTCTCCACAGAGACTTGAGTTTCCCAGAAATTGAGATGTAATTCTTGTTGAAGGATCCAACAGTCGATTCTGGCAATATTCATCCTGATACAAGAAAAACTCCAAAAACTATGATGACTATTTGGAGACTGGAACTGATTTGGTGCAAAGTTTGGATGTGAGGAGCTTGCATAGAAATCAATACACTTTCATGAGAATCAGGGGTGTAAGATCCCAGGAAAAATAGAAAAACCATGAATTTTAAAAATTGTTTTCTTTGTAACTGAAGAGAACCTCTCTAAGAATCTCCAGATTCTCCAGCTTGGTTAACTTCCATCAGGACTGAGAGATATCATCAGATCTGTAAATCATCACATCCGCCAAAGTTAAGCAAGCAAATGTGGAGGGTCGACTCCACATTTTCCATGCAGGATCCAAAATACAATTTCTATGCAGAAAATGCTGGATCATTTGGCACATATTTTTGCTATCCATTTCCCCAACCATTTTTTCCCCTCCTTTAATGATATTTACACTCAGGTTGGAATCTGCATGGCATTCCAGATGTTGTTTAGTCTCATTTTACGAATTTCAAATCAATTCTTTCCCCCAAAAAAGCATGCAGGTAGAATACTTACATATGATGAGAAGAGAGAGCATAGCAACCAAATTCCTGATGAGCTTGCTTTCCGTATGCAGGGAGATTTTATTTTCAGGATTTCAGCATGTGATGTTTTTCTTCCAGTTGGCCCAAATCTGGTCCAGTTGAACTGTGTAACAATTTTTTTCTCCAGGAAACTTGCGGAAAGAAGGAAGAGGGGGAAGTCTTCTCGCTTTTAGTCTCCTCCAAGTCAAAACAACATGGCCAGCATTGGATCTTGGAGAGGCTTCACAAAACCATGAACGAAGATGTTTCTGGTGTTGAGCCAGGAACCACAGCACTGTAGCGAATGATGCAAGCTCCAGAAACTAATACAGATCCAGCCATGGGCAACACTATATGTGTTATATGTGTGTCTTGTTTAGCTAGAGGTAATATTTACACTGGGTAAGAGAGATTATTTTCCTATCAGCCTCTATTACCCTGTCTCTCTCCTTGGTAGATGAAATGAAGGTGGTTTGACCACTTCTTTCCTCTGAAATAGAGCCTCCAGCAACTGGTATTCTTCAGAGGTCTCCCACCCAAGTACCAACCAGAGGTGGCCCTGCTTAGCTTGTGAGATTGGACAGCATTGAGTTCTTATAAGGTATTTACTACTACTACTATTATTTAGACTTGAAGCAATATTGTGTATGTGAGAAACAGAGAACTAGGACCTAACTAGCCTAACAGTTTCAGATTCCATCTGATCGGTTTGTGTTTAATTCTGTTTTAATGTTTGTATATTTGTATATTTTCAACTAGCTATATCCGCCACGCATTGCTGTGGCCAACCTTCCCTCCCTCTTTCTCTTCTCCTTTCCCTCTTTCCTTCCTTTCCTTTTTTTCTTTCCCTATCTCTCATCTTTCTTCCATCCCTACCTGTTTTTTTCCTCCCTTTCTTTGCTCTTTGGTTACACCCTTCTTTCCTTCCTTCCTTCCCTATCTTTTGTTCCTTCTCTCCTTCCTTCCTTCCCTCTCTTTTTCCTTTCACTTTTTTATTTCCTTCTCTCCTTCCTTGCTTCTCTATCTTTCTTTCTTTTTTCTTTCCCTCCCTCCTTCTCTTCTTCCTTCCTTCCTTCCTTCCTTCCTTCCTTCCTTCCTTCCCTCTTTCCCTCCTTCTCTTGTTACTTCTTGACTGTCCTTTCCATTTAATATTGTATTTATATCTTACATAGAAAGAAGGAAAGGAAGAAGGAAGGAAGGAGGGACAGGAAGGAAGGAAGGAAGGAAGGAAGGAAGGAAGGAAGGAAGGAAGGAAAAAGGAAGGGAGGGAGGGAAAGAAGGGAAGGATGGAAAAGAAAGAAGGAGGGAAGGGAGGGAGGGAGGAAGGAGAAGGAGGGAAAGAAGGAAGGAAGGAAGGAAGGAAGGAAGGAAGGAAGGAAGGAAGGAAGGAGGAGGGAAAGAAAGGAGGGGGCTGAAAAAAGGAGGGAGGGAAGGAAATGAAGGAGAAGGAAATGAAGAAAGGGAAAGAAGGAGGAGAGGGAGGG
Organism: Anolis sagrei; assembly: GCF_037176765.1. Classification (NCBI taxonomy): domain Eukaryota; kingdom Metazoa; phylum Chordata; class Lepidosauria; order Squamata; family Anolidae; genus Anolis; species Anolis sagrei. Next base: position 24,005,763 of record NC_090028.1, read on the forward strand.
AGGAAAAGAAGGAAAGGAAAAAGGAAGGAGGGACAGGAAGGAAGGGAAGGAGGGAAAGACGGAAAGGAAGGAGAAGGAAAGAAGAAAAGGAAAGAAAGGAAAGGGAGGAAAGAAGGGAAGGGAGGGAGAGAAGGAAGGCCCTTCACTCAAGCACCGTGGACCTTCCTCGCCTCCTCCTCGTCCCCCTCCCCCTCGTCCCCCTTCTCCTCCCCTTCTTCCTTGCGTGGAGCACTCAGTTGCTGTTGTGGCACTTTCCAACAGGGAAAGGATGAGGAGACCGCTCTCCTGACATAGGAGGGGAAGAGAAGGGGCTGCATGCGGCAATCCACTCGCTTGTGTGTGTGTGTGTGGCCGTGCACGTGCACCTGGCTTTAACGGCCGGCTGTTTCCCCGCGAAGAGGGGGGGGCGTGGTCATGGGACTCGGCAGACATGCAGTTTCTCCTTTGTAGATATGCAGTTTAGAAGTCCTTTCTGCTTTTTGTTTTTGTAGGGTTTTTGAGTGGAGAACATACATTGGGTTGTTAGGGACATGGTGTCCAAATTTGGTGTCAATTGCCCCAGTGGTTTCTGAGTTCTGTGAATAGCACAAACGAACATTACATTTTTATTTATATAGATTGTACAGTATATTAATGCTTTTATGTCAAGCCACTTTGAGTCCCTTTTGGGGAGATCATCATCATCATCATCATCTTGGAAGCAAAGCAGGATCAACTCTACTTACTACTTACTTCTTAAAGGGGAGCCCAGTTGCTATAGGTGACATTTCAGAGGAAGTCACCTCTGAGTATTCCTATGAAAGCCTATGAAATTCATGAGGTTGCCATAAATGTACTGGCAACTTGAAGGCATACACATACATCTCCTTCCATTCCTGTGCAGCCTGAAATTTCTACTTTTGTGGTGGATGAATTATCCGTTTCTAATGACCAGAAACGGTGTCCAAATCCTGAACTTTTGTCCACACTTACTTTTGAGTGAATCCTGTTGATCCCCAAGGGGTCTTTCTTCTGACTAAATGCAACACATCATTGCATGTCTTGTGCAATCCTTCTGGTGCCCCTTCTGCCATAACCAACCTAGCCAATGATGGGGAAAGTTGGGTTCTGCAGTCCAAGAACACCAGGAGCCAAATCAGCAGGATCTTTCAAGACAAAGTTTTAGTCTTTTTAAAATCTTATAATCTTTTGCTCATTCCCTTGGCGATCCACCCCATCCAAATCTGTGGTTTTTAACCTGTGGGCCGCTGACCACCAGTGGGCCACGAGAATGAAATGTGGTCCGTGAGCCTCCTTCCCCTTTGTTTATTTCACTTTATTTTATTTCTGCTCCTTTCGTGCTGCCTGCCATTCCTTCCCTGTCGCTGACCTGTATCAGAAACTAGAGCTGATGTGGTCTATCCAAGGCAGTTTTCTGAATCCGCACCTCAAACCAAATCTAAAGTTGACCAAAAACTGATTCATAACCCTTTTGGTAATAATGTTGGAGAGTGGTCTTGGTGAAGTGGTCCCTGGTCAAGAGGTCCCTGGTCAAGTGGTTCTTGGTCAAGTGGTCCCTGGTCAAAGTGGTCCCTGACCAAGAGGTCCCTGGTGAAAGTGCTCCCTGGTCAGTGGTCCCGGTCAAAGTGGTAGCCAGGTCATGTGGTCCCTGATCTAAGTGGTCCCTGGTCAAGTGGTCCCTGACCAAGAGTTCCCTGGTCAAGAGGTCTCTGGTCAAAATTGTCCTCAGGTCAAGTGGTTCCTGGTCAAGTGGTCCCTGGTCAAAGTGGTCCCTGATCAAATGGTTCCCAGTCAAGTGGTCCCTGGTAAAAGTGTTTCCTGGTCAAAGTGGTTCCTAGTCAAGTGGTCCCTGGTCAAGTGGTCCCTGGTCAAAGTGGTCCCTGGTCAAATGGTCCCTGGTCAAAGTGGTCCCTGATCAAGTGGTTCTTGGTCAAGTGGTCCCTGGTCAAAGTGGTCCCTGATCAAGTGTTTCCTAGACAAGTGGTCCCCGGTAAAAGTGGTTCCTAGTCAAGTGGTCCCTGGCCAAAGTGGTCCCTGGTCAAAGTGGTCCCTGATCAAGTGGTTCCTAGTCAAGTGGTCTCTGGTAAAAGTGGTTCCTGGTCAAAGTGGTTCCTAGTCAAGTGGTCCTCGGTCAAGTGGTCCCTGGTCAAAGTGGTCCCCAGGTCATGTGGTCCCTGGTCAAAGTGCTCCCTGGTCAAGAGGTCTCTGGCCAAAATTGTCCTCAGATCAAGTGGTTCCTGGTCAAGTGGCCCCTGGTCAAAGTGATCCCTGATCAAAGTGATCCCTGGTCAAAAATGGTTGGGAACTACTGAAGTAAACCCACATTGGCTCTTTTTCTACTTCCTACTCAGTTTCGTAGCTCAGATATGTTTATCTTGTTTCAATTGAATGCTTAGGGATTTAGGACAGCAAGAAACCCACACGTAGCTTTCAACAAAATATATTTTATTTGTATTGAATATAGGTTTGATCAGTTTCATAATGACAGATTTTACTAGGCATTGTTGACTAATGTACAAAAATAACCTCGCTTATTAATAGCAAGAATAAAAAAAGTTTGCCATATATGTTGAAAACTATTTCGAAGAAAGGAATCTCTCGATCTCTTGCTGCCTCTGCAAGATTTCCCTGTTACAAGCTCACCTGCCACATTCTTGTTATTGTTATTTGACTTATTCTAACAAAATCCCGTTGGAGAGATAGGGAAACATGCTGAAAAGGACAAGAAACACACGGCTATGTTTTCTGTCTAAACAGAGGCAGACTTTCTAAAAAATAACAGAAACGAAAAGCAAACAGAATTCCCTTCTGGGAATCACTTTACACACACAAAAATAACATATATATTCCTTTGTTTGCAGAAAGAAATTCAATTGCCTTTTAAAACTATTGAGGAATGTTTCTCTTTTTTACATTGAATGATTTGGTCATGGAGGCCTGGGTTTGGATCCAGACTTTGCCTTGGAATCCAGACTTTGCCTTGGAAACCCAATAGATGGGCTTGAGTCACACTCTCTCAGCCTCAAAATAAACTGCTTCCCATCTACACCATTCCATCTTCTCCAGAAGTCAGAAAGGTCTCTTCCAACTCTATGATTCTTTGATTCTAAGGACATAGAATCATAGAGTTGGAAAAGACCTGGTGGGCCATCCAATCCAACCCCATTCTGCCAAGAAGCAGGAAAATTGCATTCAAAGCAACCCCTACAGATGGCCATCCAGCTTCTGTTTCAAAGCTTCCAAAAAAGGAGCCTCCACCAGACTTGGGGCAGAGAGTTCCACTGCTGAACAGCTCTCACAGGAAGTTCTTCCTCATGTTCAGGTGGAATCTCCTTTCTTTCCTGTAGTTTGAAGCCAATATTCCATTGCATCCTAGTCTCCAAAAAACAAACCTTTTCCCTCCTCACTATGACTTTCCCTCACCTCTTGATCCCTGGCCCTCATCATGCCTCTTCTCAATCTTCCCTTCATAGAATCATAGAATCAAAGAGTTGGGACCTCATGGGCCATCCAGTCCAACCCCCTGCCAAGAAGCAGGAATATTGCATTCAAATCACCCCTGACAGATGGCCATCCAGCCTCTGTTTAAAAGCCTCCAAAGAAGGAGCCTCCGCAACACTCCGGGGCAGAGAGTTCCACTGCTGAACGGCTCACACAGTCAGGAAGTTCTTCCTCATGTTCAGATGGAATCTCCTTTCATGTAGTTTGAAGCCATTGTTCCGCGTCCTAGTCTCCAAGGAAGCAGAAAACAAGCTTGCTCCCTCCTCCCTGTGGCTTCCTCTCACATATTTATACATGGCTATCATGTCTCCTCTCAGCCTTCTCTTTTTCAGGCTAAACATGCCCAGCTCCTTAAGCCGCTCCTCATAGGGCTTGTTTTCCAGACCCTTGATCATTTTAGTTGCCCTCCTCTGGACACATTCCAGCTTGTCAATATCTCTCTTGAATTGTGGTGCCCAGAATTGGACACAATATTCCAGGTGTGGTCTAACCAAAGCGGAATAGAGGGGTAGCATTACTTCCCTAGATCTAGACCAGGGATCCTCAAACTTTTTAAACAGAGGGCCAGGTCACAGTCCCTCGAAGAAACATGAACAAATTCCTATGCACACTGCACATTTCTTATCTGTAGTGCAAAAAAACCAATTAAAAACAATGCAATAATTAAAATGAAGAACAATTTTAACAAATATAAACTTACTAGTATTTCAATGGGAAGTGTGGGCCAGCTTTTGGCTGATGAGATAGGGTTGTTATTGTTGTGTGCTTTCAAGTCATTTTAGACTTAGGTTGAGGGCCGGGTAAGTGACCTTGGAGGGCCGTATCCGGCCCTCGGGCCTTAGTTTGAGGACCCCTGATCTAGACACTACAGGTTAAACATGTCCAACTCTTTAAGCCACTCCTCATAGGGCTTGTTCTCCAGACCCTCCAGACCCTAGACTTGAAGACACATAACAACAGCAACAGCAGTAACAATAACAATTGAAATGCATGGTTTTCTTCATATCTTCAGGCAAATCCTGACTCCCATCCAGTTTTGATGGGGAGATGGCAAAAGGAAGCTTTGTTTCAGGGTTCAGAGGCCATCCAGTCAATCCTGGGTCCTGGTTCTGGGTCCTGGTTCGAGGGCAGGGAAAGAAAAGAACCTGGAGGAGAAAACTCGGAAAGAGATGGAAGAGAAATCCAATTTGGTTGAGCACTAAGACCTCCAGGCATTAAGATGTTGTTATGAATTGGGAGGTAACTAATTTGAAGCCAATGTTGACTCCTGAGGAAGCAAAATGAAGTCAGCTTCACTTACTGGGACAAAAGGAACAAGTGAGAGCAGGGAAAGGGAGGAGGAAAAGCCCTGTAGATTGTAGATCAGGCACTGGCCATCTTGGGCTCTGTAGTTTTGGACTACAACTCCCACAATTCCTAACAGCCTCAGGCCCTTTCCTTCCCCCCCCCCCAGTCACTTAAACAGCTGAGGGGGGAAAGGAAGGGGCCTGAGGCTGTTAGGAATTGTGGGAGTTGTAGTCCAAAACACCTGGAAGGCCCAAATTGGCCCATGCCTGGTGTAGATGCACACTCTTAACTCAAACTTGATAATGCTATTCCATATTGTAGTCTGTTTTGTACTCTCCCAAAGTCACCAGACACAATATATATAATTATTATATATATGATATGAGTTGGGTATTTGTTCCTCTGTATGAATATTTCGGCCCCTTCTACACTGCCATATAATCCAGTTCAAAGCAGATAATAATGTGGATGATAATCTGGATCATATGACAGAGTAGGCAGGATCTTTGGCTGGATCTACACTGCCACATAATCCAGGATATCAAAGCCGATCATCCACATTATTATCTGCTTTGCATTGGATTATATGACAGTGTCATATAATCCAATTCAAAGCAAATAATGTGGATTATCTGCTAATCTGGATTATCTATCTAACAGAGTAGAAAAGGTCTTTGGCTGGATCTACACTGCCATACAATCCAGGTAATCAAAACAGATAATCCATATTATTATTATTATTATTATTATTATTATTACCTGACTTTATCTCCCCAAAGGGGACTCAAAGCAGCTTTGAACTGGATTATATGAGGCCCCTTCTACACTGCCGTACAAAACCCAGATTATCTGCCTCGAATTGGATTATATGGCAGTGTAGATTTATATAATCCAATATATAATCCAATTCATATCAGATAATCTGGATTACTTGCTTGGCCATATAATCCAGTTCTAAAAAGATAATCTGGATTTTATATAGCAGTGTAGATCTAGCCTTTGGGGTTTGATTATCGTATTTCACAGAGAACCAGTTTTGTAAATAGGAAGCACTCATGACAACAAAATGGCTTGTTGGTTGCTGTGAGTTTTCTGGGCTGTATGGCCAATTTCCAGTAGCATTTTCTCCTGACGTTCTGCTGCATCTGTGACCAATGGCATCTTCGGAGGTTTGTGAGGTTTGTTGGAAACAGGCAAGTGTGTGTGTGGGGGGGGGGGGAGGTGTTTGTGTGTATGAATGTGGAATAATGTTCAGGGTAGAAGAAAGAACCCTTGTCTGTTTGAAGCAAGTTGCTATTGGCCAGCTTGATTGGCATTGAAAAGCCTTGCAGCTTCAAAGTCAATCAGTGAAGGTATCTGCATAGACGTCTTTTGGAAATGTGGCAAGGGAAGTGTATATATACCTGTGGAATAATGTTCAGGGTGGGAAAAAGAACCCTTGTCTCTTTGAAGCAGTTGGCCAGTTTGATTGTCACTGAAAAGCCTTGCAGCTTCATAGACTATAATAGACTATAATCTATTTTATTGAACTTTACAGCAGTTTACAGCATGTCTAATATTTACGGTTTTAACTTGGTTTGAACTCTTATATTGGATGTTTTATTGGCTGTGAGCCACCTTGGGCCCTTGAGCGCAGAAAGCCGGGATAGAAATTTCTTAAATAAATAAATAATGCCTGGCTGTTGCTGCCTGGAGGCATCCTTTGTTTGGGAGGTCCTTGCTGGCTTTTTACCACAGTCCTATTATTTAATTGTTTTCTGACTTTCGTATTGCTCTTTTTAAACTGTTTAGTGTGGGTAGATGTTGGCTTTTAATATCATTCACAGGGAAACCAAGATGCTTGTTTATAAAGCTATTGTCCTTCCAACCCTGCTATATGCCTGCAAAACGTGGACTGTCTACAAACATCACATGCAACTCCTAGAACGATTCCATCAGCGCTGCCTCCGGAAAATCCTGCAAATCTCTTGGGAAGACAAGCAGACAATTGTCAGTGTGCTGGAAGAAGCAAAGACCACCAGCACTGAAGAGATGGTCCTCCGCCATCAACTCCGCTGGACCAGCCACGTTGTCTGGATGCCCGACCACTGTCTCCCAAAGCAGTTGCTCTATTCCGAACTCAAGAATGGAAAATGGAATGTTGGAGGACAGGAAAAGATGGGCTCAAAGCCAACCTTAAAATCTCTGGCATAGACACTGAGAACTGGGGAGCCCGGGCCCTTGAGCGCTCCAGCTGGAGGTCAGCTGTGACCAGCAGTGCTGCAGAATTTGAAGAGGCACGAATAGAGGGCGAAAGAGAGAAACATGCCAAGAGGAAGGCATGTCAAGTCAACCCCGACCAGGACCACCTTCCACCTGGAAACCAATGCCCTCACTGCGGGAGACGATGCAGATCAAAAATAGGGCTCCATAGTCACATACACACCCACCCTAGAGGATTGTCCTACTCGGTCATAGAATCATAGAATCAAAGAGTATGGAAGAGACCTCATGGGCCATCCAGTCCAACCCCCTGCCAAGAAGCAGGAACATTGCACTCAAATCACCCCTGACAGATGGCCATCCAGTCCCTATTTAAAAGCTTCCAAAGAAGGAGCCTCCACCACACTCCGGGGCAGAGAGTTCCACTGCTGAACGGCTCTCACAGTCAGGAAGTTCTTCCTCATGTTCAGATGGAATCTCCTCTCTTGTAGTTTGAACCCATTGTTCCGCGTCCCAGTCTCCAAGGAAGCAGAAAACAAGCTTGCTCCCTCCTCCCTGTGGCTTCCTCTCACATATTTATACATGGCTATCATATCTCCTCTCAGCCTTCTCTTCTTCAGGCTAAACATGCCCAGTTCCTTAAGCCACTCCTCATAGGGCTTGTTCTCCAGACCCTTGATCATTTTATCATTTATTGGTCAATGAGGGATTGCCTAAGTAAGTTGTATTGTTGTATGTTGTATTGTTTGATTATGATTTTTAAATGATTGAATTGCTGTTGTGTTTTTATGTGTTTTATTAAGTTATGTATGTATGTATTTATTTGTTGGCATTGAATACTTGCCTTTTATGATGTTATCTGCTCCGAGTCCCCTATGGGGAGATGGGGTGGGATATAAATAAAGTTTGTTGTCGTTGTTGTTGTTGTTGTTAACCATCTTGAGTCCCCATGGGGAGAAAGGCGGAATATAAATAAAGATAACAACAACAACAACAACAACAACAACCACACTTGCTTCAAACAGACAGGGTTCTTTGTCCCACCCTAGACATTATTCAATAGGTATATATGTTGAAAATGACAACTTTCTTCAAACCTTCTCTAGTAATATTTATCTCATTGTTGTTGTTGTTGTTGTTGTTCGCCACCTTGAGTCCCCACCCTAGACATTATTCCATAGGTATATATGTTGGAAATGACAACCTTCTTCAAGCCTTCTCTAATAATGTTTATCTACAATCCTGTTGCGTACTGTTTCCTGTATATATGTTCTGGTTTGCAGCTTCCTTTACTCTATGGTTCCTGAGAAGTTATAAAAGGAGCTGCAGACCACATACTCTTCCTCTCTCTCCTTTTGACTATGTGACCTGTTGAGAGCTGTTTTGTTACAAGAGAGATGTCCTAGCCAGATGACACAGAGAATTATCTCAAACATATCTGAAACTGGAATGATAAGTTGTGTACCTGTGTACGCTCGACACATGAAGACTGTGAGTAAACCAAATATGTGATTTTTATCCAAGCCTACTTCATGTTTGTCTCTTGTGTGCATGATATGAAACAAGCTATTTTATGGGAGAGTAGATATATTTTGGGCCCTGAAGAACACTTCTGAAGCAGTGCTGTTTTTATGCACCAGCCAGAAAAAAATTCAGGTGGGAGTTTGAAAATTTCGGGGGGAGTTGAAAATTTCAGGGGGGGGTTGAAACCTGCCTCCTAGCTCACACTGAAGCAAAGAGCACAGCTGCAGGGGGCAGAGCAGCCTTCAATAGCCTGCAGCTCCACCCCTGTCAACCACCTCCACCAAGTCTAGCCTCCTTAATGAAAGCATTCAACACCTTCCCCAACTTGGTTGCTTTGCTACATCGGCTATTGCCAGGGCCATAGCCAGAAAAAAAATTCGGGGAGGATTGAAAATTTCGGGGGGGGGGGGGGGTAGGGTCACGCTGAAGCAAAGAGTACAGCAGGGGGCAGAGCAGCCTTCAATAGCCTGCAGCTCCGCCCTGGTCAACCACCTCCACCAAGTCTGGCCTCCTTAATGAGAGCATTCTAACCCCCCCCCCCCCAACTTGGTTGCTTCGCTACATCGGCTATTGTTGCAAGTAATGACAGTGTGGATAAATTGTCAATATTTGCTTGAGATACTGCTTGCAGTTCTGGAGGGACTCTTAATTTTTTGCGTCTCATAGACTTAGCATGGGGATTTAGCATGGGAGGAGGGAGCAAGCTTGTTTTCTGCTTCCTTGGAGACTAGGACGCAAAACAATGGCTTCAAACTACAAGAGAGGAGATTCCATCTGAACATGAGGAAGAACTTCCTGACTGTGAGAGCTGTTCAGCAGTGGAACTCTCTGCCCCGGAGTGTGGTGGAGGCTCCTTCTTTGGAAGCTTTTAAACAGAGGCTTGGCAGATGGATGGCCATCTGCCAAGAAGCAATATTCCTGCTTCTTGGCAGGGGGTTGGACTGGATGGCCCATGAGGTCTCTTCCAACTCTTTGATTCTATGATTCTATGATTTGGTTAACCAGTTAAAATTCATGAATAAACCAAGAGGTTTTTTTAACCTGAAAAATTGGGTGGGGGGGGGGGGTTAAATCCTAACCTTCCCCCTGGCTACAGGCCTGCATACATATACCCTACACTTGCTTCACTGCCAGCAAAACCTCTGGAAATGCCAGTAGCCACAGATGCAGGCGAAAGGTCAGGAGAGGATGCTTCTGGAATATGGCCATAGAGCCTGGGAAACTCACAGCCACCTCAATGCTTCCGGCCATGAAAAGCCTTAGATAACACCAAAAGGTTTTGGAGCCCTAAGTCTAAAAGAGGCATGGGCAACCAGGTTTGGGAATTCAAGAGTTGGAGTGCAAAACCCCTGGAAGAGGGGGAGGGCGAAGTTGGACCTGGCCTGGGCTAGTGCCCCCCCCCCTTCCCGGCAGCATCCCACCTGTGGGAGGCCTCCCACCTGCCCTCCATGATCAGGGGAAGTGCGGCGCGGGCTCGGGGAGGCGGAGCGGCAGGTAGGAGAGGAAGGGCAGGGCGCCCAGTTGGCCGAAGGCGCCCGGGAGGCCGAGGGGCGAGTCGAGGAGCAGGAGGGGCGCCGGGCGGGACTCGGCCAAAGGCCAGGACCACGAGGTCTTGGGGCCCGCGGGGCCCGGCCGGCGGCGGAGCGCTCTCTCCGACAGGATGCTTTCGATGCTGAAGCTTGGCGGCGCCTTGGCAGGTGAGGCAGGGAGGGATCTTCCCACCTCTCCGCCACCACCCGAGCCTTGGAGACTACCTTCTTGGAGACCCGACTTTGGGAGAGCCGATCCTTGAAGGCCGGGTCTTTGGAGACTTCCTTCTTGGAAGGCCGATTTCGGGAGACCCGATTCCTGGAGGAGAGACCCTTGGAGACCCGATTCCTGGAGGAGAGGCCCTTGGAGACCCGATTTCTGGAGGAGAGGCCCTTGAAGAACCGATTTCTGGAGGAGAGACCCTTGAAGACCCGATTCCTGGAGGAGAGGCCCTTGGAGACCTGATTCCTGGAGGAGAGGCCCTTGGAGACCTGATTCCTGGAGGAGAGGCCCTTGAAGACTCGGTTCCTGGAGGAGAGGCCCGTGGAGACCCGATTTCTGGAGGAGAGACCCTTGGAGACCCGATTCCTGAAGGAGAGACTCTTGGAGACCTGATTCCTGGAGGAGAGGCCCTTGGAGACCCGCTTCCTGGAGGCCGGCATCTTGGAGACCCGTTTCTTTGACAGCCGCTCTTTGGAGACTTCCTTCTTGGAGGCCCGACTTTGGGAGAGCCGATCCTTGGAGAGCCGACTCTTGGAGGCCGGGTCTTTGGAGACTTATTTCTTGGAGGCCCGTCTTTGAGAGACCCGATTCCTGGAGGAGACCCGTTTCTTTGACAGCCGCTCTTTGGAGGCTTCCTTCTTGGAAGGTCGACTTTGGGAGACCCGATTCCTGGAGGTGCGGTCCCGCTTGGAGGGCCGACCCTTGCAAGGTTGAGTCTTGGAAACCGATGAATCCTTGAGTGCAGGATTCTTGGAGAGACGACCCTTTGAGGCCGGATCTTTGGAGGCTCCATTCCTGGAGGGGCGACTTTGGGAGAGCTTCTTCCTGGAGGCTGGGCTCTTTTTTGAGATGCGCTCCTTGGAAGCTCCATTCTTGGAGTCCTGACTTTGGGAGAGCCGTCATTTGGAGGGCCGATCTCCCTTGGAGAGATGCTTGGAGACCCTCTCCTTGGAGACTCCCTTCTTGGGTGGCTGGCCCTTGCAAGCCCGATTCGTGAAGGCCAGATCCTTGGAGAGACGATTCTTGCGCTCCAGCTCCTTGGGGTGCGCCTGGGCTCATGCTAGGAGCCTCCTTTCCCTCTTCTTCTTCTTCTTCCTCCTCTTCTTCCTGCTCCTCTCTTGCTGCCTCTTCCTCGGGCGGCAGGGCTTCCTTCCGGGCCCCCTCGGGGGTCTTGGGCCTCCTCTTCCTCCTCCGGTAGTTGCCCCGCTCGAACATGTCCGTGCAGCGGGGGTCGAGGGTCCAGTAGCTGCCTTTCCCGGGCCGGCCTTTCTCGCGGGGCACTTTCACGAAGCAGGCGTTGAGCGACAGGTTGTGCCGGATGGAGTTCTGCCAGCCTTGCTTGTTCTCCCGGTAGAAGGGGAAGCGGTCCAGGATGAACTGGTAGATGCCGCTCAGGGTGACCTTCCTGCCGGGGGCGGCTTGGATAGCCATGGCGATGAGAGCGATGTAGCTATAGGGAGGCTTCTGGGGCGGATCCGGCCGGCTGAGCGAGAAAGGGAAGCCCAGCAAAGCGCCCCGTAGCCTCTCGGCCCCATAGAGCAGCAGAGGGGGAGAGGCACCGCTGTAAAGCTGGCTCATTTCCCTTCCGAACGGACCCCGTTTCGAGCCCGGGTTCGGTCCGGTTTGGGGGGCAGAGGCTCCCAAAGGGGGCGCCCCTCCCGTCCACCTCCTCTGACGCACAGGATCTCCTTTCGGCTGCTTCTCCTTCTCTCTTTCTCTCACTCTTTCTCTCTCTTTTCCCAAACGAAAGGGGAGGAAGAAAGGAAGAAACGAGGAAAGAGGAGGAGGAGGAAAGGGGGAAGGCGAGTGTGCAATAATTGTGGTACGTCCGCGATGCTGTGTTGACTTAGCGCTGGAAAATAAATGGTCTCCGATAAACAAGCCCTCTCTCGCTTTCGCAGCCCACCCACATTAATTAAAAATTCTCCCCATTGCCCCCTTCGTCTTCTTCTTCTTCTCCTTCTTCGCCCCCAGCCCCCCCCCCCCCTTTTTTTTCCCTTCCTTTCTCTCCAAACCCCAAAGCCACACAGAGCCCGGCTTCTCCTTCTCCTCCTCCTCCTCCTCCTCCCTTTGTTTATAGCATTAGAGCTGTTGATAAGTCTGCCCACCCAAGTCGAATCAAGCTGTGTTTATTTGGAAAAAAAATTTCCGGGCACCCAATCTATAAACGCAGGGATCTGATGTTTGAAATCTCACGTCCAAAGACCGCCTCTCCCCTCCCTCTCTCCCTCCTCCCCTTCTCCCAACAAGCCCTTTGGAAGAGCAGGCAAGCGCCAAACCCGGCTTTTATCGCGCTTTCAGACCCTTACAAGGGGTCCACTCGCCTCCCCTCGAACCCTAGAGTCGGTGGCTCCAGCAAAGGCTTCCACTGAACCCTTAGAGCACTCCACAGAGCTCAGTCTAAAGGGGGAAAGAAGGGGCTGGAAGGAGACAGGAGCTGGTTCAGCAAGGAGGAGATACACTTGGGATGGAGCTACACTGCCAGAGAATACTAATACTAATACTACTAATACTAATAGCAGGGGCGGCTCAACCCATTACGCAAAGTAAGCATTTGCAGCATAGTTGATTTTGCCCAGGGGGGCTCTTGAGGCGCTCTTGGGGGGAAAATAGACCTTGACATATGCGAGTTGTAGTTATTGGGATGTAGAGCATTCTGAACTCCACCAATGATGGAATTGAACCAAACATGGCACACAGAACTCCCACGACAACAGAAAATATATATCAGAGATTGGTTGGGGGGGGGGGGTATTGTTTGCTTACCGTTGAAAATTACCTAGGGCCGCCTCTGACTAATAGTAATACTAATACTACTACTAATACTACTAATGATAATCTATATAAATAAAAATGTAATGTTCGTTTGTGGGATTAAGAGAACTCAGAAACCACTGGGGGAATTGACACCAAATTTGGACAGCATACACCTAACAACCCAATGTACGTCCTTCACTAAAAAAATGATTTTGTCATTCGGAAGTTGTAGTTGCTGGGATTTATAGTTCACCTACAATCACAGAGCATTCTGAACTCCACCAATGATGGAATTGAACCAAACTTGGCACACAGTTCTCCCATGACCAACAGAAAATACTGGAAGGGTTTGGTGGGCAGTGTCCTTTGGTTTTGGAGTTGTAGTTCACCTATATCCAGAGATCACTGTGGACTCAAACAATGATGGATCTGGACCAAACTCTAAATGAATACTCAATATGCCCAAATGTGAACACTGGTGGAGTTTGGGGAAAATGGAATCTTGACATTTAGGAGTTGTAGTTGCTGGGATTTATAGTTCACCTACAATCACAGAGCATTCTGAATCCCACCAACGAAAGAATTGGATGAAACCTCCCACACAGAACACCCATGTGGGCCACAGCAATGCGTGGCAGGGGACGGCTAGTAATATGGATGTGGCTCACAAATGGAACTTTGAAAAAGGAGAAGGAGGGCCTGATTCTGGCAGCCCAAGAACAAGCCATTAGAACAAATGCCATTGAAAAGTCGACAACAGATCCCAAATGCAGACTTTGCAAGGAAGCAGATGAAACAATAGATCACATCCTCAGCTGCTGCAGGAAGATCAAGCAGACAGACTACAAGCAGAGGCATAACAGATGATTGCTCAGATGATCCATTGGAACCTGTGCCACAAAGACCTGCCTGCGATAAAGAACTGGTGGAATCACAAGCCGGAAAAGGTTACTGAAAATGAACAGGTCAAACTACTCTGGGACTTCCAAATTCAGACTGACAGAGTATTGGAGCACAAGACTCCTGACCTCATGATCATGTTAAAACAGAGTGTGGATTGTAGATGTGGTAGATGTTGCAATCCAGGTGACAGCAGGATTGAAGAGAAACCACTGGAAAAGCTGACACGATATGAGGATTTAAAGATCGAACTGCAAAGACTCTGGCACAAGCTAGTCAAGGGGGTCCCAGTGGTGATTGGCACACTGGGTGCGGTGCCTCAAGACCTTGGCCTGCACTTAAACACAATCTGTGCTGCATTTGCCAGCTGCAAAAGGCCACCCTACTGGGATCTGCAGATACATCACACAGTCCTAGACACTTGGGAAGGGTATGTGTGATTGAATACAAAAGTCAGCAGAGTGATCTTGTTTACTGTGAACTCATCTTGTGTTTCTAATAATAATAATAATAATAATAATAATAATAATAATAATAATACAACATTGATGGAAGTCAGTAGTAGAAAACTGCTTCAAGTGCAAAACACAAAGACTGTATAATATAAAAATACAATGCAGAGCAGAAGAGAATGCTGGCCAAAGTAGGTTCTTCATGGACAGTTCCTGGGAAAAATTGAGAGCAAAATGGACAAAGAAAAAACATGGATATGTACCACAAATGGAACAAGCCACTAGAGCCAAGGCCATCCAAGCTAGAATTGAAAAGTGGAGGACAGATCCCAAGTTTAGATTCTGCAAGGAAGCAGAGGAAACGATGGATCACATCCTCAGCAGCTGAAAGAAGATCAGCAGAGGGACTACAAGCAGAGGCACAACACCCTCGCTCAGATGAGCCACTAAAACTTGTGCCACAAACACCATCTTCCTGTGACAAAGAACTGGTGGGATCACAAGCCTGAAAAAGTTACAGAAAATGAACACGTCAAACTACTCTAGGACTTCTGAATTCAGATTGACAGAGTTTTGGAGAACAAGACTTCTGACCTCAACATCATGGGGGGAAACAAAGTATGGATTGTCGATTGTACAACAGCAGGATTGAGAGAAATGACTGGAAAAGCTTACATACAAGGGTTTAAAGGTTGAACTGCAAAGACTCTGGCACAAGACAGTCAAGGGGGTCCCAGTGGGGATTGGCACACTGGGTGCAGTGCCTAAAGACCTTGACCTGCACTTAAAAACATTCACTCTCAGCTGCAAAAGGCCACCGGACTGGCCCTCTAGAAGCCTTCTAAGGATTTCACCAAACTATGAATCCCAGGATAATAATAATAATAATCACTTATTTTATACCCACCATCTCCCCAATGGTCTCGGGGCAGCTTGCAAGGGGACAGGCCCAATAACATACAGATTAAAACACACACAATAAAATAAAATTAAAATAAAATCATCCACGACATCAGAGAAACATTACAATCACAGAATGGACCCATGGCAGTTAGTACATAGACTCTGGCAAGCCCTAATGCTGCCTCTTTCTGGACAGGACCCAAAGCAAGAGTGGGATTCACATGCATCGCACCCCAGGCAAGAACTTGCCTCGACATCAGGAGTTGATTTGCAATAAATCTGAGCAAAACCTGGCTGAAATCAGTGGGAACCTGCGTCTGGTTTTCCTTAAACCATCCTGTTCATGCAAATATGAAACCTGTGTGTGGCATAGAATGCAGACAGGCTGTTTCCTTATTGTGATCCGATTTGCACTGGCAACATTCACACGTGACAAAAAAAGGTGAAAGAAATTGATTCTTCCTTCTTTCCTTCTTTCCTTCCTTCTCTCCTTCCTTCCTTTTTTCCTTCTTTCCTTTATTCCTCTCTCTTTCCTTCCATTTTCCTTCTTTCCTTCTTTCATGTTTTCCTTTCTTCTTTCCTTCCTTCCTTTCTTCTTTCCTTCTTTCATGTTTTCCTTCTTTCTTTCTTTCCTTCTTTCCTTCTTTCATGTTTTCCTTTCTTCTTTCCTTCCACCCTTTCTTCTTTCCTTCTTTCATGTTTTCCTTCTTTCTTTCCTTCCTTCCTTCTTTCATGTTTTCCTTTCTTCTTTCCTTTCTTCTTTCCTTCATCCCTTCTTTCCTTCCTTCTTTCCTTCTTTCATGTTTTCTTCTTTCCTTCCTTCTTTCCTTCATCCCTTCCTTCCTTTCTTCTTCCCTTCTTTCATGATTACCTTCTTTCATGATTACCTTTCATGATTACCTTCCTTCCTTTCTTCCTTCTTTCCTTCCTTCCTTCTTTCCTTCTTTCCTTCCTTCCTTCCTTCCCTCCTTCCTTCTTTCCTTCTTTTATGTTTTCCTTTATCTTTCCTTCCTTCTTTCCTTCATCCCTTCCTTCCTTTCTTCTTCCCTTCTTTCATGATTTCCTTCTTTCTTTCCTTCCTTTCTTTCTTCCTTCCTTCTTTTTTCTTTCTTTCCTTCCTTTCTTCTTTCCTTCCTTCCTTCTTTCCTTCCTTCCATCTTTCCTTCCCTCTCTCCCTCCCTCCTTCTTTCCTTCTTTCCTTCTTTCATGTTTTCCTTTCTTCTTTCCTTCCTTCTTTCCTTCATCCCTCTCTTCCTTTCTTCTTCCCTTCTTTCATGTTTTCCTTCCTTCCTTCCTTCCTTCCTTCCTTCCTTCCTTCTTTCTTTCTTTCCTTCCTTTCTTCCTTCTTTTCTTCTTTCTTTCTTTCCTTCCTTCCTTCCTTCCTCCCTCCCTTCCTTCCTTAGAATCATAGAATCAAAGAGTTGGAAGAGACCTCATTGGCCATCCAGTCCAACCCCCTGCCAAGAAGCAGGAATATTGCATTCAAATCACCCCTGACAGACAAATCAAAACTTTCCAATGCAAAAACAGCCTGGCATCTGGGTTGTGTCAACTATAAACATGTTGAACACCAAATTAAAAAGTAGGAAATAACCTATTTTAAATGGAACATTATTGATTCTATCTGCTAAACTAATATGTATATTCTGATCTCAAAGTTGAGTGTCATTTGGAAACCTATCTGACTTGCTGAAGGTTTGAAGGCATTTTCAGCATGAGTTTATTTCTAGAGTAAGCAGAACTTAGAAAAGTTGTGAGTTTTGTAATAGAACTTTTGACATTTCCTTGGCCAAAGCATTGATTTCTAAATGTACATCTTTAAACCAAGAGCAATGGGTAGCTTCCATATCAAGGAGGCAGAAAACCCATCTTTGGTTTGAATGTGGACATTATTGGTGCTCTCCAAGGTGCTGAAGCTATTTGGTCAACCACTTGGACAGCTCCAGAGTGGATTCACTGTTAGCATGGAAACTCTCCATCACTGCAAATGTTGCAAATGGCCTTTTAAGAGTAATGTGACTTCTAGTCATTCCAACTGATGGCAACCCATAACAATAATAATAATAATAATAATAATAATAATAATGTAATATCTGTGGTCATCATGTGGTCTTATACAGTTCTTAATATGGAGTTCATCAATACAGTGATATCCAATATTACATAAGCTAAACCTTCTTAAAGGAAAAGGAATCTGATGACTATTATTATTATTATTATTATTAAATAATAATAATAATAATAATAATAACGTAATATCTGTGGCCTTTATATGGTCTTATACAATACTAAACATGAAGGACATCAGTCCAGTGATATTCAATACTAACTGTTTTAAAGGAGAGAGAATAGATTATTATTATTATTATTATTATTATTAAATAATAATAATAATAATAATAATAATAATAATAATAACGTAATATCTGTGGCCTTTATATGGTCTTATACAATACTAAACATGAAGGACATCAGTACAGTGATATTCAATACTAACTGTCTTAAAGGAGAGAGAAGATTATTATTATTATTATTATTATTATTTAATAATAATAATGTAATATTACTGGCTTTCATATTGTCTTATACAGTATTGAATATGAAAGTCATTAATATAGTGATATTCAATACTACATAAGCTAAATCTCCTTAAAGGAAAGGGAATCTAATAACAATTATGATAATCATTATTATTATTATTATTACTACTACTACTACTACTACTATGTAAGTGACCTTTGTTTCAGGGTCAAACTGGGATTGCAAACCCCAAATCCCCCTAAACAGGGAACACTTGGCAAAGTCCCCAAAGGACTCTCTGAGTATTTGCAAACCCGGCCTGTGTTGCTTTATGTTTTGTACTTTCCTGTTTATAACAAAGAAAGGGATTTACAACAACTTTACAAGTGCACACAGCTGTCTGGTGCTTACATGAGGCATTTGGGATAGTTGGGTTTTATATAAACGTTCAGTGGGTTTGATATTTATCTCTGTTTTTATTTACTGGCCTCCTGGGTTACATCAAAGGTGGTTAGGAGTCAGAAAAAAGGTATGTCCGAAGGAGGGAAGGGGGGTAAAATACACACATATGTGCGCCCATGCACACGCACATATGTTCCATATAATCACGCCTTTTGTTTTCCATATGTGCCTTTTAAATGCCTGGCGTGAAGTGCAAAATGTATTGCTCTGAGAACTTGCTCTTTTCATTTGTATGGAATCAAGCTACTAGTCCATAAGGCTTAATTGGAAATATGTGGCTAAACTAAATGAGAAGTATCCAATTCTGAACTGAATGTGGGAATTATTATTAAAGTTGAATATTGCAGTATTATAGCACTATACTTCCACTTTACTATGTTTACTGTAGAATCCTGGGATATGTGGTTTTGGAAGACTCTCTAGACAAGTATGGACTGTTGAATGTTGCAGTTCAAAACCATCCGCAGGGAGGCCCTGCTCTCGATCCCGCCTGCATCACAGGCACGGCTGGCGGGGACGAGAGATAGGGCCTTCTCTGTGGTGGCTCCTCGGCTGTGGAACACCCTTCCTGTGGACATCAGGCTAGCTCCCTCCCTGATGATATTCCGCAGGAAATTAAAGACCTGGCTGTTTAAGAAGGCATTTGAACAAGAAGTGCAATGATTGGTAATTTGACCATAGGAATGGAACATCGGAAAATGATACTGGATTGTGGGTTTGACGATGAGACGACACGGAATGGCTTTTGTAGTAATGTTGATGTTTTTGATGAGGATGTTTTTGATAATGAAGAATTGTGGATTATTTTACACTATGTCTTGTATTTTGCACTTGTTTTTCTATGTTGTACACCGCAGTGAGTCACCCCTGGGCTGAGAATTGCGGTATATAAGCGAAGTAAATAAATAAATAATAAATAAATTTACTCAAAGGAAATTCAATGGAAAGCAATCATTCCTGAGTTGACTAAAGAATAAAAGCATATGGTTCTAAAGTCTCATCCTCTGTTGGTATTTGGACTGGAGATTGATTTGGAAAAGGGTCTGGAGAACAAGCCCTATGAGGAGCGGCTTAAGGAGCCGGGCATGTTTAGCCTGAAGAAGAGAAGGCTGAGAGGAGATATGATAGCCATGTATAAATATGTAAGAGGAAGCCACAGGGAGGAAGGAGCAAGCTTTTCTGCTTCTCTGGAGAACAGGACACAAAACAATGGCTTCAAACTACAAGAAAGGAGATTCCATCTGAACATGAGGAAGAACTTCCTGACTGTGAGAGCCGTTCAGCAGTGGAACTCTCTGCCCCTGAGTGTGGTAGAGGCTCCTTCTTTGGAAGCTTTTAAACAGAGGCTGGATGGCCATCTGTCAGGGGTGATTCGAATGCAATATTCCTGCTTCTTGGCAGGGGGTTGGACTGGATGGCCCATGAGGTCTCTTCCAACTCTTTGATTCTATGATTCTAGGAGCCTATTTGGAAAGTGTGACATGCTCAAGGCCTGGATTTGCCTAGGTCAGCAGGGATTTGAACCATGGTTCACATTCCTACTACACAGGTTGGATCTACACTGCCAGATGATGCAGCTTAGAATTCCATTATACAATCAGTAGATACTGAATTTCATGATAGGGCCCACACTGACCACATAATGCAGTCCCAAAGTGCATTATATGGCAGTGTAGACCCAGACATAGGTCCCAGCAGTATTATTATTTCACCTTAATGGCAATGGTCCTATCCCAAAGAACTGTAGTTTCTGAAGATTTGGGTCTGGAGCCTTCTCTGCCAAAAAGTGCTGGTGCTTCACCCAACCACAACTCCCAGCACTCCATAGCCTTAAATCAAGGGGTGTCAAAACTGCATTCATTGGGTGTAGATGCTGTAGATGCACCCCTAAACGCACTTATCCACAAATCAAGTCCATGCAAACTAATGGGGTCTCTTTTGCCTTTGCAATTCAGGAATGTCAGAGCCAGCCTTGGTAACGGAAGGGATAGATGATGATGATGATGGTGATGATGGTGATGGTGATGATTCCTACTCTTCTTCTTCTCCATCTCCATCTTTAGCTGCTGCTTCTTCTCATCCTTCTTTTCCTTCTTCCTCCCCTTCCTCTCTTCTCCTCCATCATCTCCATCATCTTCTAATTCTTTGCTTCTCGCCCTCCTTCTCCTACTTCTTCCTCCTTTTGTCCTTCCTCTTCCCCTTCCCCTCCTCCCGTTGTTTCTTCTCATATTCCTTCTCCTTCTTCCTCCCCTTCCCCTTCCTCTTTCTCATCCCCATTCCCTCCTCTTTCTCCTCCTCCTCCTCCTCCTCCTCCTCCTCCTTCCTCTTCTTATCCTCCTTCTTCTCCATATCCATTTCACCATTTTCTGTTGCATCTTCTCTTCCTTCTCCTTCGTCCCCTTCCTCTTCTTCTTCTCCTTCTTCTCCTCTATTTCCATTTCCATCTCCTTCTTTTGCTTCTTCTCCTCCTTCTCGTTCTTTCTTCCCTTCCTCTTCTCCTCCTCCTCCTTCTGCTCCATTTCCAATTCATTCTTTTGTTTCTCCTCCTCCTCTGTCTTCCCCCTTCCTCTTCTTACCCTTCCCCGTCTTTTCCTTCTTCTCCTCCATCTCCATCTCCAGCTCCTTCATTTGCTGCTTCCCCTCCTTCTCCATCTCCATCTTCTTTTGCTTCTCCTCCTCCTCCTTCTTCCCCCTTCCTCTCCTTCCCCTTCCTCTTCTTTTCCTTCTTCTCCTCCATCTCCAGCTCCTTCATTTGCTGCTTCTCCTCCTTCTCCATCTCCATCTTCTTCTTTTGCTTCTCCTCCTCCTCCTTCTTCCTCCCCTTCCTCTTCTTCTCCTCCTTTTTCTCCTCCATCTCCATCTTCATTTGCTGCTGCTGCTTCTCCTCCTTCTCCTTCTACCTCCGCTTCCTCTTCTCCTCCCCCTTCTTCTCCTCCTCCTCCTTCCCCTCCCCTTCCTTCCTTTTCCTCTTCCTTTCCTCTTCCTCGGATTCTCAGAAGCTCAACAATCCCCTTGTGGGCTCTCCATCGCCTTAAATCCGCTTGAAGTTCTCAATGCGACCCGAATCCGGATCTGTGTCCCAGGCTTTATTGTGTCAATACATCCAAGGCGGGGGAGAAGTGAAGAGATACGAGGGAAATGGAAGCTTCGGACTCAAGTTTGCATGAGGCGGCAGACAAACAAAGGCATGCCCCTGAAGTCAATTCTAATTCGGATCCGATGCTTTCATTTGGATCAGCCACTTTTAATCCGGAACAAGGAGCCGGAGAGAGCGAAGATTGAGGAGAGAGTACTCTCTTCTTTTGACCTTCTCTCCCTTTCCTCTCAGGCTCAAAACATGAATAAAACTCAAGCAAAGCACCTTTAAAGAAGCCATAAGTTTTTTGCTTCTATAGAACTAGATGTTTAAGCAGTCCTTTGCAACTTGCAAAGGGAAAGAAACTTGGAAAAGCGGCTGCGCAAAGTGAGGAGAAATACGGTATTAGGAAAGGGAGGTATTAAAAGCCACCAATCAGGAGTCCCTGAGCTTCCCATTGGCTCACTCTGGAGCTGGATTTTAGGGGAGGAGACAACAATTCCCAGAATCCCCAATAATCCTTATCTGCTGGATAAAGATTATGGGAATTTGTTTAAAAAACTAATACTTGGAGATGGGAATGTCAATCAAAGGACCCAGAGCCACTAGCTGGGGGATTATGGGAACTGTAATCCAAAATATCCCAAAGGTCTAGAGATGGGAATGTTAGTGAAAGGAAACGGTTTCTGAGCATAGAGAGAATGCCCATACATCAAAACACACAATTGTGCATTAAAGGTGAGCTCAACAGAAAAGACTGTTGTTATTCCCTGCCAAACTTTGGAAAGCCACTTTGTGGTTGTTCTCTGCCTTCAAGTCGTTTCAGACCTTTATGATGATGATGCTGACGCTGATGATGAGGATATAGAGGGATTTAGGATGGCTATGGGCAGTGAGACATCATGCCGCACACATCATGCAAGAAACAAGGAGTGATGAATCCAAGTCTGCAGTTAAAATTGCTGGAAGAAACAGGAACAACCTGAGATATGCAGATGATCCCACCTTGAGGGCTGAAAGCGAGGAGGAGATGAGGAGCCTGATTTATTTATTTCGTATCAAAAGCATTGCATAAATTAGTATAAAACCGATAAAAGTAGAAGGAGCACAGGTGGCTAAATATCTTTTGACCAAAAATGGGCATTGTCTGTAGCCTCCAACAATTCTTCCTCTGTACATGAGGCAGGGCATAGTGGACAAGCATAGAATCATAGAATCAAAGAGTTGGAAGAGACCTCATGGGCCATCCAGTCCAACCCCCTGCCAAGAAGCAGGAATATTGCATTCAAATCACCCCTGACAGATGGCCATCCAGCCTCTGCTTAAAAGCTTCCAAAGAAGGAACCTCCACCACACTCCGGGGCAGAGAGTTCTACTGCTGAACGGCTCTCACAGTCAGGAAGTTCTTCCTAATGTTCAGATGGAATCTCCTCATACAGATGCAGAGTTGTCTGTTCTGCTCCACAGTCACACAAGGTGTGGGATTCTTTTAGGTAGTGCCATTTTGCCAGGTGGTCTTTTGATTTGCCCACTCCACTTGTGCTGGTACCGCTGTACCGGGAGCTCCAATTTTATTTGCTTTGTATTAAATGTTTGCTTGCAGTCCAAGGTTTCAGGGACTCTGCAGAAAGGTGGCTTCCTTCGGTTGCAGTCATAAGGCAAGTCACCTGTCCATCATAAGTTTGGTTCTGCCCCTTGCTCAGGGCAATTGGGAAGGGAAGGGAGCCATTTTTAGTTAGTCTCAGCAAGGAAAACTAATGTATAGGTAGTGTGCAAGCTTTCCCTGTACAAAAGCTTCAACCTTTAAGAATTTCCAGGAAAACAGCCCTAAAGACTAAAGAACTCCAGCTGGAGAACATCTACTGGCTTGCTGGTAGGTCCACTCAGCATTCGAGATGCAGTTCGACCCGGTAGTGGAGCCCACATCAGTAAGGGTTAGATCACAGCCAACCTGGGAGAAGTTAAAAAGGGGGTTTTCCTTTAAAGAAGAAGTTATTGAAGACAGTTGCCTGTCCTTCATGGGCAAGATTAGGAATTCACCAGTTACCTAAAAGCTTGGAATCATTTGCTTAATTTTGCTGAAGACAAGAGAAGTTTCTGTTTGATTGTTCATTAATAAAAGACTTTGTTGTACTTCACAAGCCATCTAAAGACTATTTGTGGTATAAAAAAAACCTCTGAGAACTTCTCTTTAGGCCCCCCGGCTTCCCCCTGGGCAAAGGTTGCACATCCTGTTCTAAAGAACATTCTTCACATGCCCAGCGCATGACAGAACACCACTTCTGAGTCTGTTCAGGGACTTCCAGGTTGCCCATTCTTGGTTTGCCCCTGGAGAAAGACCCTTGTGGGGGGGGGGGGCATCCAGTTCGGATCTCCTGGTTTAGCTGCCATGAGGTACACCCTTGCTGTTGCTGGAGGGACGCCAAGAGGAGTGGTCATACTCATAAAGCTTTTCCTTGATTTGAGTCTACTGGGAGGAGGCTGGTAGCCATGTAGTGAGTGGCTTTCACAGTGTTCAACCTTATTTCTCTCACATTTAGCAGCAACTTCCCGTTACACATCAGGGGGAGGGGGAAATGCCAGCTAGCTTGTGGAGTTTATCAACAGGTGTAGGTTTAAGACATCCTATGATTATTCTGCATGTCTCATTCAATGCTATGTTCATCTGCTTTGCATTCTCTCACACCAGAAGCGACTTGCAGTTTCTCAAGTCTCTCCTGACACGACCAACAAAAAAAAAACCTGCTTTGCATGAGGAGACCTATGCCAAACAGGGCAGGCATGCTTATCAGTGTAAGACAAGGCTAGGGCTGATAAGCAAGAACAAAGAAGAAAGCACAAAAGGTGGGTTGCAGAAACAGTGAAGACATCTGCCCTTGCGCTATGCTACTCTGCTGCTGAGTACGCATGCCCAGTGTGGAACACATCTCACCACACTAAAACAGTAGATGTGGCTCTTAATGAGACATGCCACATTATCACGGGATGTCTGTGCCCTACAACACTGGAGAAATTACACTGCTTAGCCAGTATTGCACCACCTGACATCCGCCGGGAAGTAGCAGCCAATAGTGAAAGGACAAAGGCAGAGACATCTCCAGCTCATCCCCTGTTTAGGTATCAGCCAGCACGTCAACGACTTAAATAGTTTTCTAACTCTAGAAATAGTTTTCTAAGATCTCGAGACACTCGCTGGAACACCTCAGTAAGCGAGAGTCCAAAAGTGGCAGGCTCAAACCCAGAACCTCAACCAATGGCTGATACCAAATGAGAGACTCCCCCCTGGGCACACAGAGGACTGGGCGACTTGGAAGGTGCTGAACAGACTGCGCTCTGGAACCAAACATGGCATACAGGACTTCCATGACCAACAGAACACACTGGAATGGTTTGGTGGGCATTGACCTTGAGTTTGGGAGTTGTAGTTCACCTACATCCAGAGAGCACTGTGGACTCAAACAATGATGGATCTGCACCAAACTTGACACAAAAATTCCATATGCCTAAATATGAACACAGATGGAGTTTGGAGGAAATAGACCTTGGCATTTGGGATTTGTAGTTACTGGGATTTATAGTTCACTACAATTAAAGAGCATTCTGAAACCCACAAACGACAGAAATGGGGCAAACTTCCCACACAGAACCCCCATGACCAACAGAAAATACTTAAGGCCATCCAGTCCAACTCTCTTCACCAGGGCAAGAAAATGTAATCAGAGCCCTCCTGACAAAGAGCCATCCAGTCATAAGTATAGATAGATAGACATGATTCTCTCTCACACACACAGATATAGTATCTTAGATTTGAAAGAGACCCTTAAAGAAGGACTATGATATGTTGCATATTCCAGAGTAGGCAAACCAGACACTCTCCACATCAACACTGACAAAGAAACAACAAGAAATACTGTTTACTCACAAGCATAAAGGAATTACATATATTAGAAACCAACACTTTCTCATTACTTTATTTTCCAGATCACCAGACTGGGCCACAGCAATGCGTGGCAGGGGACAGCTAGTTTTGTTATAAATACACATATAAATCTTTGATTAAAATGTACACAGTGAGGCGTTTTTATTCCTTGCAGTCCCTGTGCAAACTGGCCAAGACTTAACTCCTTTCTTTATAAGATCCCAGCCTTGTGTCCTTGGCAAACTATAAGTTCCCTAATCATAGACTATCTTTTATTGGGGGGGGGGGGGGGGCATGCTCGATAACAGTGATGGTGACTTTTATGTTTATGTTTATTTATACCCCACTTTATATCTCCCAAAGAGAGAACTATAACTTGGCTTCAGAAAGGCTGAGAGAGTGTGACTTGCCCCAATGTGGTTTTGCCAGTCCCTTCCTATGAAATAAATCCTACAGCTGATTCATTGGCGGTCTCCCATCCAGAGCTGGCCCTGCTTAACTTCCAAAATCAGCTGAAATGAGTTAGATATTTAAACCAGGTGTGGGCCAATTTGGGCCCTCCAGGTGTTTTGGACTTCAACTCCCACAATTCCTAACAGCCAGCAGGCTGTTAGGAATTGTGGGAGTTGAAGTCCAAAACACCTGGAGGGCCCAAATTGGCCCAGGCCTGGTTTAGACCCTAAGTTTGCTTTTTTTAATAGCAGATGATCCCATTGTAATTGTGGGAAAAACCTCTTTGTAGCATTCAGCACAACTGCCAATGTTTGGATTGAGATGGAAACCATCTGAAATGGGACCCATGAGGCATTAAAATAAAGCAAAGTGAAAAATAAACAGAAAAAAAACTATAAATTAGAGCCAGGCTGTAGCGTTAAAGCCAAGCAGTCAGCAAAACTATTTGTCATAGCCTTCTCCTTTCTTTAATAACTATGATATTTAATTCTGTTTTAATGTTTATATAGTTGTAGATTTTTAAATTGTACTGTAATGTTTTTAATGTCAGCCCGCTTTGAGTGTTCTTCATGGAAGGAAAAGTTGGGTATAAATAATAATAATAATAATAATAATAATAATAATAATAATAATATAATAATAATAATAATAATAATAATAATAGAATCATAGAATCAAAGAGTTGGAAGAGACCTCATGGGCCATCCAGTCCAACCCCCTGCCAAGAAGCAGGAATATTGCATTCAAAGCACCCCTGACAGATGGCCATCCAGCCTCTGTTTAAAAGCTTCCAAAGAAGGAGCCTCCACCACACTCCAGGGCAGAGAGTTCCACTGCTGAACGGCTCTCACAGTCAGGAAGTTCTTCCTCATGTTCAGATGGAATCTCCTCTCTTGTAGTTTGAAGCCATTGTTCCGCGTCCTAGTCTCCAGGGAAGCAGAAAACAAGCTTGCTCCCTCCTCCCTGTGGCTTCCTCTCACATATTTATACATGGCTATCATATCTCCTCTCAGCCTTCTCTTCTTCAGGTTAAACATGCCCAGATCCTTAAGCCACTCCTCATAGGGCTTGTTCACCAGACCCTTGATCATTTTAGTCGCCCTCCTCTGGACACATTCCAGCTTGTCAATATCTCTCTTGAACTGTGGTGCCCAGAATTGGACACAATATTCCAGCTGTGGTCTAACCAAAACGGAATAGAGCGGTAGCATTACTTCCCTAGATCTAGACACTATAATAATAATAATGCATTATAATACTAATAATAGATATATAGCTGCTTTGAATCTCCTTGGAGAAAAATGGGGTATTAATAAACATAGTAATAATAGTAATAATAATATTCCAGCTGTGGTCTAAGCAAAGCGGAATAGAGGGGTAGCATTACTTCCCTAGATCTAGACACTATAATAATAATAATACATTACAATACTAATAATAGATACATAGCTGCTTTGAATCTCCTTGGAGAAAAATGGGGTATTAATAAACATAATCATCATCATCATCATCATCATCATCATCATCATCATCATCATGGAAAATGAACACATCAAATTACTCTGGGACTTCCAAATTCAGACGGACAGAGTTTTGGAGCACAAGACTCCTGACCTCATGACTGTGGGGAAAAAACAAGTATGGATCATTGATGCTGCAGGATTGACGAGAAGCAACTGGAAAAGCTGACACAATACAAGGGTTTCAAGATCGAACTGCAAAGTATCTGAAACAATACTGCACCCAGTGATCAGCACACTGGGTGCAGTGCCTCAAGACCTTGGCCTGCACTTAAAAACAATCAACGCTGACAAATTCGCCACCTGTCAGCTGCAAAAGGCCAACTCGAATCTACACGCATTAATTGCCAATACATCACACAGTCCTACACACTTGGGAAATGTCTGATGTGTTTTTTGGGGGTTTTTGGTCATGTCAGGAGCGACTTGAGAAACCGCAAGTCACTTCTGGTGTGTGAGAATTGGCTGTCTGCAAGGACATTGCCCAGGGGACTCCTGGATGATTTGATGTTTTTATTATCCTTGTGGGAGGCTTCTCTCATGTCCCTGCATGAGGAGCTGGAGCTGATAGAGGGAGCTCATCCGCCTCTCCCTGGATTCGAACTTGCGACCTGTCGGTCTTCAGTCCTGCCGGCACAGGGGTTTAACCCACTGCGCCACTGGGGGCTCCAGGTCTGACATGTGATCCAATACAAAAGCCAGCAGAGGGATCTTGTCTTGTGTGCTGTGTACTCATCTTATTGTGTTTCAAATAATAGTAATACATTATAATACTAATAACAGATAAATAGCTTCTTTGAGTCTCCTTTGTGGAGAGAAAAAGTGGGATATCAATAAAAATAATCATAATCATAATTAGGTCAGAATACATTAGAATATTTGTTTGTCTACAATAATGGGGAGCAATAATGGTCAAAGCCTATAAGGGGTGACGTTGGCCCCTCAAGATAGCTTGGAAGCCCAAATTGAGCCAAGCAAACCCCAAAAGTCTTTTTTGCTCCCAAATAATCTCCCTTATGGCTATGGGAACATGCAATTTGATACCACTCCAAATGTTATGGCTCAATGTATTGGAATCCTGGGATTTGTAGTTTGGTAAAGCACCACAGTATTTATGGGCAGAGAAGCCCAATGGCCTTGTAAAACTACTACCCTCAGGATCCCACAGCATGAACCATGGCAGCTAAAAGTGGTGCCAGACTGCATCAATTCTGAAGTATAGATGCACCCTTTATTAGCTTAGACCAGGCATGGGCCAACTTGGGCCCTCCAGGTGTTTTGGACTTCAACTCCCACAATTCCTAACAGCCTACCGGCTGTTAGGAATTGTGGGAGTTGAAGTCCAAAACACCTGGAGGGCCCAAGTTGGCCCATGCCTGGCTGAAACTTTTCAGACAGACAGAGGAATGTCTGTCAAGAAGGAAATGACTGTGCAGAAAATGAGAGCTTGGAAACCATCCTTTATTTTGGGCTGCAAAGAATTCTAACTAATGTGGGAATCCATCCCAAACAAGGAACATTTCTATATTGCGTGGGGGCTTCTGGTTGTTGTAGCCCATGGGCCTTGTAATCCAAAACAGACTGTGTTCCAAGCTGTGATACAAAGGCAAAAGTGGTTTCATCCCCTTACAAAACAGTCTTATGCAACCAAGATGGGAATCCGATCCATCCACAGAAAGTAGATTTCAACAACAGCAAAAAATATATGTATTAATAATGCATTTGAGTCTTTTCTGCCATGTTCTAGGACAGGAAGCGCTCTTGTTTGTTGCTTTGGCCAAAGAGATACTTGATACAAAAGAGCTCCCCTTCTTTGCCAAGTCAGAAAATTCCCAGATTGACATGGAGGAGGAAGAAGGGCTCCGAATCAGAGTTCCTTATGCCCTCTTCCCTTCTTCACGCCTGAACTTCTAAGCGATTCTGGCATTTGGGTTTCTTGACATTCCCTTCCACAAGCTCATCAAGGCCAAAATAAACTCTGCGCACAAGAGGAGGGAGCAGCAAGGCAATGCCTTGCAGAAAACCAGCGTCACAAATGCACCATTGTTCTCCAAGGAAAGCTCAGCCTCCCTATAAAGCATTGCGCTAAATTTTGGAAAGAGGCTGCAATCTAGTAGATGTTAGACTACAATGCTCATCATCCCTGGATGGGATGGGTAGACATCAACAGGAAGTTAGAGAGAAGATGTCTGACTTGACCACGGTGGTCCACGCTCTGGTTACATCCCGTATAGACTACTGCAATGCTCTCTACGTGGGGTTGCCTCTGAAGATTGCCCAGAAGCTTCAACTAGTCCAATGAGCGGCAGCCAGATTACTAACAGAAGTGGGGTACAGGGAGCATACTACTCCTCTGCTGCGTAGCTCCACTGGCTGCCAATTAGCTTCCGAGCACAATTCAAAGTGCTGGTGTTGACCTATAAATCCCTAAATGACTCCGGCCCAGTTTACCTGTCCGAACAAATTCTCCCCTATGAACCATCAAGGTTGTTAAGATCTTCTGGAGGGGCCCTGCTCTCGGTCCCACCATCTTCGCAATCGCGTCTGGTGGGGACGAGGGACAGGGCCTTCTCGGTGGTGGCCCCTTGGCTCTGGAACTCTCTCCCATTGGAGATTAGATCTGCCCCTTCCCTCCTGACTTTCAGAAAGCTGATAAAAACCTGGCTTTGGAATATAGCATCTGCAGAATGATGATCGAGTCAATAACGGCTGACCACACCAGCGGATGGTGATGAATTTGTGATTTTATTCTGATGACCTGGCTTTTGTAATTTGTATGATATTGTATGATCTGTATTTTAATGTATTTTGTATTAATGTATTATGATGCTATTATGTTTACTATATTTGTGTTGAATTTTCTGCTGTTAGCCGGCCTGAGTCCCTCTTCAGAGGTCGAGAAGATCGGGTTATAAAAGCTCTAAATAAATAAATAAGATGTGACATTGGACGCAGTATAAGCCATCTTCACTGTAGAATGAATGCAGTTTTGTACCACTTGAACTGCCATCGCTCAATGCTGTGCAATCCTGGGAGTTGTAGTTTTACAAGGCCTATAGTCCTCTCTGATGAAGCGTGCTGGGGTGACTTGCTGAACTACAACTCTCAGGATTTCACAGCCATGGCAGTCCAAATGATGTCAAACTGCATTAATTCTAGACTTCAAGATAAGAAATGAATCTGTTAATAAAGCCTCTGGCAATGAAGGTTATTTATATCTGCCCAGGTAACATCTGTGTTTGCCCATATAGCAGGTATGGACAAACACAGATGTTGCCCCTTGGGCGCTTTTCTCATGCCCTCCTCCTCTCTCACGATCCTTTCCTTCCTCCTTCC